>NW_017255965.1:1587215-1597256 GCF_001594055.1 Mycetomoellerius zeteki
CCGACTGCCAACTCTGGCTGTTGACCAATAATGGACCAATCACATTAAATCAGTCTTATTGTGATTGGTCCATTATTGATCGGCAGTCAGAGTTGGTAGTCGGGTCGGCCTGCAGAGTCGGTAGTCTGATACGGGCTTTAGGCTTAAAACCCTATTGTAGATCCGGGGTTATGCGTGAAACGGAACGCAGCTTTAAATACAAGTCTTAAAATGTCATAAACCAATCAAAGGACTGTATCAGCATCATAAAGGTACCTTTGCATGCTGACACTCGCCGCCCATTTTCAGTATCAAAATAGGGCTGCGTTCCATTTCACGCATAATGCGCATGATGCATCTTTTATCCTTGTTATTCACCGAATTGTTAAACAAGGATAATGCATTATGCACATCATGAAACGGAATGCAGCCTGGGTCACGTGATAAAAATTGACGAATATCAAGCATCAATTTTGATCACGTAATCTATATTTGCCGTTGAAAATGAGCGTCGAGCGTCAGCATGAAAATGCACCTTAAGATATTACATAAGACGGTCGTAAAATAAGAACCAACTGTGAATTCCGACCATACACCACGTGTGTGCACTGCGCAGGACTTATTGTTAGTACTCTCAGGAGTAACAAGACGGCGGTTGCATTTATCAGATGTTTATAGTCTGTGAAGCAAGTAGAGCGGATTGTCGTCTGCCATAACATAACGTACCTAACCTTGTTAAGTTCTCAGACGCGATAGTAAACAAGTGAAATAGTTTCATCAAGCAATTTCTTCAAGTAAGTACCTAATTAAGATTTATGAGGTAACCTGTATATAACCTTTCTTTGCTAAATTGATAAATTATCTTTAGGGTAATACTCAACTGCTCTAGTGCCGCAATATACGAATTGTTTTTTTTTTTTTTAATTCAATTGCATTTTAACTTGGAATATTACATTTGCCGAAAAAAAAAAAAAAAAAAAAACAGGAGACACGATTTTCTTTGCATTGCAGAGTATTCTACAATGTCCGAGAACGCGAACGAAGCGGCGCCGGTCGAGAAAGAGACTACCGTGGAAGAACCGGATACCATCTCGGAAAAGGACCGGCAATTCTTGACTGAGTATGTGCGAGAAACAGAACAGAGACTCGCGACGAAGGAAGAGATTCGCGCGGCCAATCTTAATCCCGCAAGGCCCCCGGATGCATCATTCAGTAAACTCGACTCGAGCCTCAAGAAAAACACTACATTTGTCAAGAAACTTAAGAACTTTAGCATGGCCCAACTCGACACAGTTTTGAAAGACATGGCGACTTTAAACTTGACCAAATACGTGAGCGAAGTTGCCACCGCTCTGGTGGATGCTAAAATAAAGATGATTGACGTAGCACCTGCTATTAGGGTATGTAGTTTTCTCCATCAGACGTACGCCGAATTTTCCACTCATTTTTTTGAAAATTGGCAAAGGATACTGTCGCTGAAGGTAGGCGACAAGATCGCAAATCCTAGCAAGCTGAGAGTAGATTTACGATTCTATGCAGAATTGGTAAATGCTGGAATATTTACGCACAAGCAGGGTTTGCCGCTACTTGGCTCGATACTAACCGTATTGATCAATATGGACAAAGAGGAGCATAATAATGCTAGTATAATATTGAGTTTTTGTCGACATTGTGGCGAAGATTACGCTGGTCTTGTACCTAAAAGAGTCCGAGAACTGTCTGAGAAGTTAAACATTTCAATTCCAAAGAGTAAAATGTTATCACCGGATAAGCAGCAGAACGTCAAGCTGTTGTTGCGTGAGTATTACAATTCCTTGTGCAAGCATATGCTGAAGGAGCACAAGGAGTTGCAGGCATTCGAGAAACAAAATCGCAAGATACTGCAGACTAGGGGAGAACTGAGTTCGGAACGAAAGGAAAAGCTTGAAGCTCTGCAAGTCAGTTATGAGCGTTTATTAACCAATGTACAGAGCTTTTCCGATACGCTAGATGAACCGATGCCCGAGCTTCCAGTGGACAATGAAATAAAGGCCGAAGTGGAGGAAACACTGAAGATGATCAATGAGGGAGAAGAGAACGCTATGTTGGAGGATATGTGGGGCGACGAAGAGACAAGACGTTTCTATGAGATGTTCCCGGATCTGACTGTCTTTTTACCAGGCTCTTATTTGAAGGACACCCCGAAAGATGTCCCGAAGACGGACACAGCAATAACGGAAGATGCTCTCGATGAGGAAATTGTCTTCGACGAGTTGGAAGAGTCTGAGAAGGTCGAAGAGCCACCTGAGATAGAAGTGGAGGAGCCTCAGATTTCTAACACGAGTAACAAGATACTGTTGGACGCTTTTCTGACGCATCTGCCGAACTGTGTAAATCGCGAAATGATTGACAACGCCGCAGTCAACTTCCTGATTAATCTCAACACGAAGCACAACAAGAAGAAGCTGGTAAAGGCTCTTTTCGGCGTTTCTAGAATCCGTCAGGATCTACTACCCTTCTATTCTCGCTTAGCAGCCATTCTTTATCCAGTAATGCCAGAGATTGGCAACGACTTGTGTCAGATGTTGAAACAAGATTTTAAATACCATGTTCGCAAGAAGGATCAGATCAATATTGAGTCGAAGATCAAAGTGGTCCGCTATATCGGTGAACTCGTCAAGTTCAAACTTTACTCCAAAATAGAGGCATTGTACTGCCTGAAGGTTTTATTACATGACTTTACGCATCATCACATTGAAATGGCTTGCAACTTGTTGGAGATTTGCGGCCGATACCTCTTCTGTTCGCCGGATTCTCATCAAAGGACCAAGGTCTATCTGGAGCAAATGATGCGCAAAAAAGCAGTTACTGCACTTGATTCGCGCTACGTCACGATCATCGAGAATGCGTATTACTTCGTGAATCCACCCGAATCGACCGGCGGCGTTACAAAGAAGGACAGGCCGCCTGTACATGAATTTATTAGAAAATTACTGTATCAGGATCTCTCCAAGACGAATACTGATAAGGTGCTCAAGTGGATGCGCAAACTTGACTGGGAGGACGAGAGCGTGTCATCCTATGCTATAAAATGTCTCACTGCCGCCTACAATGTTAAATATCCCAATATTCGATGCGTGGGTAGCCTGTTGGCCGGCTTGGTGGCTCATTATGAGACCATCGGGCCACAGGTGGTCGACGGTGTACTCGAAGATATACGACTATGTATGGAAATCAACCTGCCCAAATTCAATCAACGACGCATTGCTATGGTCAAGTACTTGGGCGAGCTATACAACTATCGAATGGTAGAGAGCGGCGATATTTTCCGTACCTTGTACTTGCTTATTACTTTCGGCGTCAGCGTGGACCATTCGTTGCAAAGTGTACTCGATCCGCCTGATCATCTCTTTCGTATTCGTCTAGTGTGCACATTATTGGAGACTTGTGGCCAGTACTTCAGCGGCGGATCAAGCAAGAAAAAACTCGATTATTTTCTCGTATTCTTCCAAAACTACTTCTGGTTTAAGTATACAGACCCGATCTGGACGTCCGAGAATCCGTTCCCCGTTGGGATAGATTACATGTATCGTGACACACTAACGATGCTACGACCCAAAATGCAATTATTCCAGAATTACAAAGAAGCGCAATGCGCCGTGGAAGAATTGCGCAACACCCTCTATCCAACCTTGGGTAATCCTCCGGTTGATGACGCTATCGCGGAAGGTGAAAACGACATGGGCGTTATCATGGAAGGCGACGAAGAAGCAGCATTGGCCGGAAATGGTAGCGGGGATGCCAAAGGTATGGCTGAACTGCATTTCGAAGAGTCCGAAGATTGTTCGGAAGCACAGTCAGAAGAGGAATGGACAGCCGATGCAGAACGAGACGACACTATGGGCACCCAAGAAAACACTCAGGGTGATCGATCTCAGAGTCTGTCGGCAGACGGTGGCACTGAAGGCGTGATTGTAGACGTGACAGAGGAACTGAATGCAGCTTTACCGTCCGGACCACGACGGGTGAGCTGTCCGGAGGATGATGATTTCCTGTCGGCGCTGGATAAAATGGTCTCAGATAACATACAGGACCGCATGCGAGATTCGGTAAAGCCGCAACAGGTGGATATCTCCGTGCCGTTACACGTGAAGAGTACAAAGAAGACATACGAACAACTGCAGGAGAGACCAACCGACAATAGCACAGTAGACTTTGTGTTGATGCTGAGGAAGGGTAACAAACAACAATACAAGAATCTTGCGGTTCCGGTGTCATCTGAGTTGGCCATGAATCTCAGAAATCGCGAACAAGAACAAAAAGAAGAGAAAGAGCGCGTGAAGAGACTAACTTTAAACATTACTGAGAGGCAGGAGGAGGAAGATTATCAAGAAACTATGAATCAGAGCACGAGACCGGTCACCGTAAACTTGAATAGGGAACGACGACAAAAATATAATCACCCTAAAGGAGCACCTGATGCCGATCTCATCTTTGGACCGAAGAAAATTCGATAAGCTCGAATTAATAATTAAAATCGAATGATTGTACTCTATTGAAAAGTTGACGATGCTGTGAAATGGAACTTCACACTTTAGACACACGTTAACTATGTTATTAACTAACTTTGGTTAGTTTTACCGCTTTGTACTATCTCAGAATTTTTTCGAGGGCGAACGCCATATGTCGCATCAGAATTTGAACGAATGTATTATATGTACAAATGACGCAAGTTGATTAGCAAATTAGCATTTAAACGAATCGTCTTTAAGACTGATACAGTAAACCCTCTCATTAAAGAAGTCAGAATAACTAACTTCGATATATGTGTATTATGAAAATTTATTTCCCCCTGATAAAATATATTTTTTAATAAAAATATATTTTTAAAAACATATTTTTAAAAATATATTTCTCATTGATGAAAATATATTTTTTTAAATTGATCAATATGGATTATTACAACGCACTGCCGATTAATTATGTGCAGAGTTTACTGTATCATATATGCACTTTTAAAGCAATTAGATATGCATATATATATATATCTATCTATCATGATAAATAACTTTTTGTCTGTCGCGAATGTTGTTACTAGATATTTTTACAACATACTTATAGTCAAATCGTTATTTTATGACTTTCAACGAAAGATACGTTGTGATAGAATATATAATCAATTTATATACTTATCTATAATATTTTTAACATGATTCCATACCTTATTTAAAAAAATAAAATGTTCTTTTTTTCCTCCGCAGATTACGAACGGTAAATAAATAAAATTTACAGACTGTATCAAACTTTCTATTGAAAAGAAAAACAAAATAAATAATGAAACTCAACACACATTGATGTACAATTATTTATTTTTATCTAGGAAATTATCGCCATGTACAAAATGAATATAAATAAATGTATTAGGTGCTTTAACGTTTGATACGGCTCCGTAGTAAGTTTTGCATTAACGACGTCACGTATATCTACCGAAATACATATATGAAATTGATAAACATGTAAATTAACACTAAATGCACACATCTGCACCTAATCATCGCCTCTTACGGATCTTCTTCCGCGTCTTCAAATTGACCCGCTTCGATGTCCATAGCTTCTTCTGCCTCTGCTCCTGTGTGAGTGGTCCCCATTTGCTCTGTTAATAATAAAAAACTGGGAATCTATTGTTCGATATATCGACATTCAATTCATTTAATATTTATTTATTTAACACGAATTTCTTTTACAGTGTAAACTGATAACTATACATTACCATATTAAACGTATTAGTTCATTGCGCTATTTAATCTAAGTTTAAACTTGAATAATATATATAAAAATAAGTATACAAATTACCTGTCGGTAAAATACAAGGCGCATCCCCAGCGCCCACTTCTTCGTCATATTCACCTTCGTAATCTTCTTCGGCGTCTTCATAGATATCCTCTTTAATTATAGGAATTTTTAATCATCGCAGTCGATCGGAAATAAGATTATCATCTCTTATTTCTAATTACTTACCGTCAGAAAAACTGTCCTGTGGATCAGGATGAAGCGCTTGGCACGCACTCATTGCTTGAAACATTAAATCTAAATTATTTGTATTATCTGGCGCAAACTGCATTTCCGTAATTGGAGGATCCGCATTGTCATCATCGTTTTCTGAACCATTTTCAGATGCTAACGGTAATGGCATATCTGTACAAATAAAATTATACATTAAGCTTATTAGAAAAATCTTTAATTATATAAAAATATTAATGAATTAGAGAGAAATCAAAGTCGATCAAAAAGTCTATAAAAATTAAGTCATTTTTATCAACAATATTCTTTGTATTCCCCAAATAATGTACCTGGTAAATCTACTTTGGCATCGACCATAATGTATAAACATTGTCTTGGATGGACTTGTTCATCTCGTGAAATAGCGTGTAATGAAATGTGAGGATATTCAAGTGAAAATCCTTGTTGTGTATCGTTGTCCACCCAGGAGAGCACGCTGCCAATAAGAATACGTAATTAGAGCTTACAAAATATCTACAGATTATTCGTAATAGTAAATTAGAATAAACTCGCTACCTCTCTGTAACGTAGAACGTGCCCTTTCCTACTTCTCTATCATTGATATATACTGTAGTATTTGGCTCCTCATGGCGTATTCCTTCCTGCGGTGGCAGCAAGCTGCTAAGTACCACCATTTTTCAATCTGAAAATACAGACAGTGTTTCATAGCAAAACAAATATAATTGATCGATGTTTGCGATCATAGATCGTTGTTGCAACAATGATGCAATAACGGTCTATCAAAGCCAGCAGCAGTTATCCAGTCGACACCAACTAAAAATAACATAACGTCAATTTTATAATTTTATATTCAACAATATAACCGTTACGTAGCTCTATGTATTTATATTACATTTATATTGTTGACAAAATTATAACATTGATCATGGATACGTTTAGTTTTTTGCTTACAGCGCTTGTAAGCATCATTTGTTCTTGTTTAATATTTGATAAACAACAAAGATGAACTGATGGTTACAGAGTGTGAACATAAAAACCGAAAGCATCCATTATGTTACTTTTAATTGGCGTTAACTAGATAGATTCTGTTTTTCTTAATAGCAATCTTGTTATTATCGTTGCACAAGTATATATAGTAAAAAAATCTATGTAACATGTAGTAAAATGTGTATATGTAGTAAAAAATCTATATAATAATATAACGACAACGACATTGTCGCTAGGAGTTGCAGAATCTAGCATGAGCAGAATTACGAGTCTGGTTCCACTTGCATCGCGCATCTATACACATCATTAATATACATAGACGTTACGTAGAAAACAAAACAAAGTAAATATATGATAAGTATCGCCGATACTGGAGCGACATGGTCCAGGGCAAAAGCCGTACGGAATCATCCTCGACGTGCGCTGTCAGAGCGCTTCGCGTATAAACACTTGGTGAAAACACGGTGATCGCGCGTGAGAACGAACGACGGATCTCCATTCTGTGCTCCAGAGATCCGCGACTCGTAAACACCGGTGTCACGGCCATCCGGCACTTTCTAACCAAACGACAGAACTCACCGTTCTCGTTTACTCTGACGAGACAATTGTCTACGAGACGAACCGAACGCGAACGTTCGGCGGTGGAGGTGATGTCCCTCGCGACGTACGCGGAAGCGGATCCCCGAATACTCGCACTCGTCGTCGTCAATGGTCGTCGAGTACCACAAACGCGGCTGTCACAAATTGTCTGAAGTTGCCTACGAAGTGCGACACTCGCGACGTGTTCTCGACGCGCGCGCGCGCGTACGCGAATCTCCGTTCGACCGACGGTCGCGTGCCACGTCTGGTTAACATTGATATCCGTTTCTATCAATGTGGATTAACTTTAATCCCGATTTAACTTAAGTACTTTTCTTCTTTCGCTAATTTTCAAAACTAGAAAAAAAAAAAAAGAGAAATTTGAACCGAGTTAAAGTTGATCTACATTGGTAAAAATGGGCATAAATCTTCTACAAATTACGCGTAAAAAAATTATGCTTTGCAAACTTATAATATGAATTCGGTCACCTGCGCATTACATTTGATTAGTGCATACTAAAAGCTATTATACATAAAATTAGCAAAGTTAAATATAAAAGCATAATAAATATTTTAAACGATTAAGTACACAGCTATGAATAATCATATTATTTAGCAGAATATATATGCATTATTTCATTGTCAAAATTGATTTTGTATTATGTCATTATGCTACTGTATTTAGATATGTACTTTATATAAAAGCAGCCTTTATTAAATGTTTATTAAGTGTTCGGTATAATGTATAATGCGAGTGATTGAATTCGCCATTATATTAATTTTGTGACAATTTAATTACGACGCTACGTTCCGTTTGAATATCTATTTAAATATAGGGTGAGTGCAAAAATTCGTGCCCGATTTATTATTCAAAGTTCAAACAACTGCAATTTTGTTAAAAATGAACGAAATTTAAATTTAAAAAAAGAAGTTTTAAAGCTAGAAATCTCTATCCCAGACAGCACACAATATTTATAAAATATTTGTAAAATTTATTTTAAATATTTTGTAAATATTTTTGTGGTCTTAGATTGCACAGATCATAAACATTTATTATAAATAATATGAAATATTTATTGTAAATATTATAGTAAAATGCTGTAAAAATGCTTAATGATACATTATAATCCAAGTAAAAAACATTTTTTAGAAATATTTTTTTATTCATATTTATCATATATATTACATAAAATATTTGGGTCTATATTTTAATAATATTTCGAATAAAGCTTTATATAAAAAATATGTATGAAATATTTATATAACATTTAAAAAAATGAATATTCATAAATATTTTCATAAATATTCTGTGCTGTCTAAGTGGGATTTTCGAATGATTACTATATTTTTTGAATTTATGTAAGTTTTATAATTTTTACATATAGAAAACTGCGAGTCAAACAAAACGGGAAATTTTTTCTTCATTTGCGGGCCTGTCATACGTCCAAAAAAAATTTGCAAATATTTTTAAATTTCTAATGTAAAAGCTTAAAGTTTTTCCTATAAAATCGTTTTTACAAAATGTCTCTATGATTTTTTGTTACTGAGTTGTTGCGAATTAAATAAAAAAAATATTTTGACTTTTATTGCTCATAACTCCGTCAAAACCATCACAATTTAAAAAAACAGATTCTTAAATTCTCTCATTAGATAGAATAAGATTTAGATTTTATTTCATTTTTGACAAAAATAGCAGCTGTTTGAATTTTGAATAATAAATTGGGCACGAATTTTTGCATTCATCCTGTACATGCATTATATTATATATGAAAGCACACGCGATATCTATTTAATTCCCTGAAAAACATCATTATAGTAAGCATCAAATCAGTTCATTACTATATATACCTTCCTCTCTTCTCAAAGAGAATCACAGATCAGCTAGCACAGACACAAAAAAATTTATTTTATCGCAATGCATTATATAAATCAAAAAATAACATCGTAATTTTATATATTGCGTCTTATTTTATATAATACAAGTTCATTCGTACGTTTCATGTAACACATCTACATACAATACGATATGCTTAGACGGGGCGTAGCGCGATTCCGCATTGCTATTATTGATGCGCCATCGCACGCGCGGCATAGCGGAGTCACGTTGCCGCGACGCGGAATCGGCGGAATGCGGGGAACGACGGTCGTTTATTTAACGTTGCAGCCTTGTCGCACGGCGCCGTTTATATGGAACGGAGGCGATGGAACTGACGGAAGCAAACGTGTATGGGGATCGTCGCGTGGAAGAGGCGCGACCGTCCGTAAATCTGACAGTCTGATTACAGATCTCATCATCCCCAGTAGAACACAGAAGTGTTATAATAGGGAGCTTTCCAGCAAGAAACAAATTGACACAAGAATCATCTTGTCCTTGGTCGATAATCAGTACTCAGACACATAATATTTATAAAATATTTACCAAATATTTATAAATATTTATAAGATTTATTTTAAATATTTTGTAAATATATATTTTTTGTGGTCTTAGATTGCACA
>NW_017255965.1:1597268-1699445 GCF_001594055.1 Mycetomoellerius zeteki
TCTATATAATATTTCAAAAAATGAATATTAATAAATATTTATCATAATTATTCTGTGCTATCTGGGTAAGAAACAAAGATAAGAATGACTCTCGTGTCAATTTGTGCCTCTGCTGGAAAGCTCCTATAATTAATATATTACGTAAAGATATCATCATAGCCTTACTTGTCCTATAAGTTCATTTTTAAGTGACAAATGATGATCGTTATGATTTAATTATGACTTACGACATTACAGTGTTCTACCTAGGGGTCTCTGCTCGTGATATAAATGAATAATCTTTTATTCGAGACTCATTCGAATGCATGCGCGCGACTTCTGCCCTGGCATGCAATTTATCGCCGACCTGCAAACTCGATAACGAAATTTTTTTGATAGACTGAACTTGCAAGCCAATCGACGAAAGCCATTGAATATTAATTACATGTTTATACCACAGTTTATCTACTGGGGAATTTTTACATTTAGATCGATCTCGATCGAGATTAAGTAACTGTATATTGAGTTTTGCAAAATGTTATAATTTGCGATTAAAAGAAAATGTCTTTTTATTGATTAATTTTTTTTATAATCTTATATCTTTTATAATAATGATTAAAGCAAAATAATAAGTTAATGACTATAAAGTTTTTCTTAGTTGTTCAAATAAGTGACTTTCTTTGAGATGTCATAAGTCTAACGTATAGCAATAAAACTATGCTTAGAATTTCATTTGACTATACGTCATTTTTAATTGATGTTAATTAACATCAATTGGGTCAATACTGCAGATGTGAACTATTATCACCACCGTATAATTAGTAAGCAAATTCGTAAGAATATTTTTACAATGTACAATTATAATTAACAATATAATTAATACAGTTGCTAATTATTATTTACAATTATATAATTATGTAATATTACTACTTTATTGATGGAGTGAGAAAGTGTCTTTATTTGCCACGAAACATGGCAGCACAATGCAGTCCTGATCGTTATCTAACCTAATCTCTAACTGCGTCTAACTAACCTATAAAAAATTCACGTGTAGCTTTGCAATAACTTGGAGTGTCTATAAGTTTATTCGCGATTATTGATTTCTCGGCTTATTGTAATTAATTATTAACTGAAGAACACTTCTACTTCAAAGATATTAATACACAAATAAAAATTATTGATTAAACGTCATTATTAAATTGTTAATGTATGTTAACGATATAAAATAAATGCCAGTAATTTTGAAATATAATTGTACTATAAGATTTTATTGTTATTATTCACGTTATATTGTATTGCATATGTGATAAATTATATCTAGAAAAAAGATGAGCTTATTTGTTATAAACAGGTAGGAAATATAAATCTTGTCAAACGATCATATTGCATGAGATATAATCTTGTATGAAAATTATTATCCATTAATTCTATTTATGTGGTAAAATATGTGTATTATATACAATTAATGTAGAATATGTGTATTATATACAGATACGAAGATGAAAGCAAGGAGGTTGAAAATAAAACAAATCATTTTTCCGAACTGCTGAAGAGAATAGAAGAGCGTAAAAGACAAAGGGCAGCAGCAAGTAATAAATCCACATTAAATGAGGATGAAAACAATTTGGAGGAACCTAAGAAAAAGAAAAAAAAAAAATTGCTTGAAGCAGAGAAAACTAATGACTTACATATTGAGGACGAAATTGTTAGCAGTGAGAAAATTGATGAACAAACAATAGAAACAGCCAAAGTATTAACAAAGAAAAAGAAAAAGAAGAAAAATATTGAGAACAAACTTCATTCTGTTGCAACAGACAATAATGTAGATTTAGAAGAAAAAGATAAGAATTTAGCAGAAGAAAATAATGATGATAAAGATACTACAAACAAGGAAATACCCTCACAGAACAATTTTATAATATTAGGCGCAAAGTCTCGAAAAAAGCAGCGTGAAGTGAAGAGAGTGTTACCAGATTGGTTGGCACACCCCGAAATTATATCTGCTGATTTAAATAGTGGACCTCCATTGGAAGAATTAGAATCAATTTTGGAGGCAAAATTGATAGAAGTTTTAAGAGCCAATGGCATTGTTAAATTATTTCCGGTTCAATCTGGTATAATAAAATGGTTACAAAAGTGCAACCTGGATAGGAAATTGGGATGGTGGCCAAGAGATACTTGTGTATCTGCTCCTACAGGCAGTGGTAAGTATTTTCAATAACAATGATAATAATACAATTATTAATTACTGATTAAAAGTAGTACATACTTTAATATTATTTTGTATTTAAGTAATTTTATATAATTTTATAGGCAAAACTCTGGCTTATGTGTTACCAATTGTACAAGAATTACAAACACGATTCGTACCAAAAATTCGTTGCTTGGTAGTCTTGCCAGTGCAAGAACTAGCTGCACAGATTCATAAAGTAATGGTCACTTATACTTCTCATACAGATCTGAAGGTGGGCTTACTTTCGGGTGCATCTTCATTTGAGCAAGAGCAAAAGAGTATAATTAAAAAAAGTATGTATTTAATGCTCATTGAATTAAATTGATATAAATAATGATTTAATAAAATTATTTTTAAAGCTGAAAGGGGGAAATACTTATCCAAAGTGGACATAGTAATCGCGACATCTGGTCGCTTATTAGATCATATATTAAAGACTCCTGGATTTTCCTTGGATTTCCTAAAATTTCTTGTCATCGATGAAGCCGATCGCGCAACAGAATGGCTACAGTATTTACCTGAACCTCATTCTCGGCCTCCTGTTTTGACACTTGGAAACATGCGTTCAAGGTAATTTTTTAATAGAATTGTTTAACAGAAATTATAATAGGCAATATATTTCTTTATAATATATGTATATAAGGAATAATTTTTATTTCGGCGATTATCTTATGTGTATGTTTGAGAAGTTATTCTAACTTATCATTTTTTGAACAGCAAAATTATACCAGCTCAAAAGCTATTATTTAGCGCAACCTTGTCGCAAGATCCTGAAAAATTGAGTCGACTAGGTCTTTTCCAACCAAAATTGTTCACAACCGTAGTGACCGACAAAGATACTGATATAAATTTAGATGAGGTCGCAGGTGACTTTGTCGGACGTTATACGAGTCCAGGAGAATTAACGGAACTCGCGGTGGAATGTTCCCCTAGCTACAAACCAATTGTCCTATATCAGTTGTTGACGAGACACGATATTCCTAAGACTCTCGTTTTCACAAATTCCGGACAACACGCACATAGACTGGCGCTTTTGATGCAGTTACTCTTGTCAGAACGGAATGTCACAGTAGGAGAATTATCCGCCCAACTCGCGTCAAAGCAACGTGAGAGTATCTTGGGCAAATTCGCAAACGGAGAGATACATGTGTAAGTTTTGTGCTTTAACAAAGTAAAATTATTCTAGTTTTACAAAAAAAAATGTCTCTGTCTTGAAATGAATATTTTTTTATTCTAATTATGCTAAGAGGATAAGATAATAAAATAAATTGTATTTTATATCTAAAGCAAAAAAGGAAAAAAATTGTTTAGCTTCAATAATTTAATTAATGTTGATTATTTTTTTTAGATTAATAAGTTCGGATGCGCTGGCTAGAGGTTTGGACATTCTGGATGTGCAGTTGGTTGTATCTTACGATCTCCCGAAACACATTAAGGGTTACATACATAGAGCTGGTAGGACCGGGCGTGCTGGAAAACCGGGAACTGCGGTGTCCATACTCACAGCAAATCAGATCGGGATATTCAAGCAAATGTTAAGTGGTGCACATAAAGCCGTGCCCAACATTGAACAAATGAAGTTGCATGCCATTGCAAATGCGGTTGACTATGAGCGTCAGCTTGCAAAATTGACAGAGATTCTTGAAAAAGAGAAGAATCAAAGCTTGGAACGAACGAAGGCTACTAAACGTAGACGTGTGGCAAACGTGACGAAACAAAATGAAAATGCAAAATAATATTTATGTTAAAAAAGTGAAATAAAAGAATGTGCACAAATTTATTTGCATAATACTTGTATATGTAATACTTAGTTATCAATTACCTTTCAAAAATCCTGTACGATAGAATTTATACTTATTTAACAGTTGATCTGTTAAGCTTTATGCTGTAAAAGGTGCTGTAGAAGAAACATATCAAGTACAGATAATAAGGTAACATCGATAATAACATTTTATTGTCTGAAGTTAATAGTATCGTACATCATGCTCATTCCCTATGATTCGTTCTATGGGTAGTCGCGGTAAATCTTGTTTCGAATTGTATACTAGTTATTACTCCCATTGTTCTTTATTCCGTTGAAGGCAATGTATTCACAGTTTTTAATTTACAAAAGGTAAACGACGTCGCATTTACGGATAACAATGCAGACACAAGTTATTTACTATTATTGCTGTGTATGGCTTCATTGCCTGGAACTCATCGCACTGAATTTTTCTTTAATGTTGCAGCTTCCTTCGACTAAATTCTCTAATCAAATTGTTAAAAAATTTCATGACGGCTTGATTTTCGCAGAAATACAAGCCACAGCATATAATCGTGCAACGTGCAGCATAGCATCGTTCAACGATTATACTAGATCGGTATTAAATTTAGTCAAGTATCTACTTTTAACTTTCGTTAAATTTAAAAAAGAAAATAGATTCCGGGGTAAACAGATATCGAAAGATTTTTTTAAAGAAGTTTTTTTAAGGAAGTCTATATCTGTACGGCAATGCTGTTCGTAAAGTATCAAAAAGTGAATAATATGGAAAGTGATTATTTATGTGACTAATTAATCAATTCACGTTTAATCATAAACAGCATTCCCTCCCTTACGATACATTTATATATGCGTTTGACGTTTACATTTTGCGATACCTTTCACCATATTAATGTACAATGTGTAAATTTTGATTTTCGTTATAAATTGTGCGCTTTCTCTTCAGTATCGCATTATTTTTACATGACATTCAATTACATAACTCCGGCCAAAGTTTAAGCACCCTCAAACTTGTAATTCAAACTTGTAATTCGGTCATGTTCAAATCCCGTCAGGATTGTTGCTGTAATTTCGTATTGTGCAACTGCAATCGTTGTTACATTAAATAGACGTTGAAGGACACTGACCATTCAGATGTTGATTCCCCCCAAAAACAAGCTTTTAAATCATTTTCCATCAATGCTCATAGACTTCTATTTAACTAACGCATCGTTAACAATTACAAACAATCGTGTTGTAGGTACTTCGCTCGCCGAAAATCAGAGACGGATTGCGCTGATAGACAGTTTGACCTTCGGTTTTCTCAAGAATTTCAAACGAAAACATTTGCGATTGATATTCGCTTTTTCTGTTAAAAAATTTAATATGGAGGTATGATAGCTTCATTTCAAATTTTGCGTATTCGTAGCCTTAGGCCTTCGCGACTCCCCCAATTCACTCGTAGAATTCATTAATGATTAACAATCTGACTGCTGTGATGGATATGGAGGCAAAGATCGGCAATTCTTTGTCATGTGTCAACTATTTCATATAAAAGAGAATTTTATACATATAATATATGAAAAAATTTTATCTAAAAAAGCTGTGGAAACAAGGATAAAGAAAAACTGTAAATATATAAAACATGTAATCAATATATATATATATATAATAAACATATAATAAGTATATGTAAACATATAAAATGTTATAGATATAAACTATGTTAAATGCAGAGAAAGTTTAACAGACGTAAAGTATAAAAAACATTTAAATAAAGCTAAGCAAAATTTAACTAAGTATGAATTAAAAGATATAGTCTTTGTGACTGCAGTCTTAAAAATATAAAATTTTTGTAATTTTAAACATTTTCTTGTGGTAGAAAGCTTAAATTTAGAATTATATAATAATAAACTTTTTGAAAAATTATATATACGCTTCTCGAATATTTAATAAGTAAATTTATATTCAAGAGATGAGACTCTCTGATTGCCGATCTCTTCCCTGCAAAATTGTTGACGTTTCCCAAAAATTTAGCAGCTCGTTGAAAGCATCCGCTCGGACTTTCGTTGTCTGAACTTCTAACGAACGAGCAAAATTCACACTTACTTACATCTAAAGTATGTATAAGTAACTGTACGTGAATACACGTATCGTGCGTACGATTTTTTTTTCATTATGTTACACCCGCCTTACGAACCCGCTTTCTATATATAATATATATATCATATTATTACAAAATCTAGTCTCGTTCGAGGATACATCGAATCGAACGAATCCTAAACGCTTACCTCGAAAATCCGAACGTCCATACACAGCTTCTGTGTTATTTACATATATGTATTCATCAATATGTAATACGAGAGTATGTACATACATTTTTTAAACGTGGTCCTATATGATTCATATGTCTCGTTGCTGTGTATATGTATTTTTGTTTATTTTTATACTTAACGCCGATGAATTTTTGCTGCGTTCTTGTAACAGCGTATCTTATAATAAAAGGATATCCAATGGATTTTGCTTAATGGGACTTTATATATTACGTATATGAAAAAATGTACATTATGTATATATTGCATACACAGAGTATATAAAAATGTACGTTTTTTTTATTACACTTATAATAAATGAAAAAAAATGTTGTTTGCTCTAATACTTTTTTCTAGTAATTTCATAAACCAAAATTTAAGGACGAAAATAAATAATGTGAATGAAGTAATGAAGTATCATATTCTTCAATTAATTTCAAATTTAGTTCAACCAAATTTTTCACTTCATCGAGTACGCTATAACTACGGAAATATATGTGCACGATGTATTTTTTATATACCTTGCATATTTTATGTTATTAATATGAAGTGCGTCAAGCAAGTCTGTGATGTGCTTAAAAACTCGCCGGATTTTTGTAAAGTGCCTTGCATTATTGCAATATGTATTATCATTAAGTGTATAATATATGTAAATGCAATAATATATTATTTACAATACAGGATCGATCCTTTGAATTTTACAATAAAGGCATTAATGCAAATGAACGTTAAAAAAATATATTTTGTACATCTAATAATACAACGTGTCGGCGTTTTCATTACATTAATTTATTTAACGCATGCGAATTTCAGTTGAATAATTGATGATAACAACCGCATATTTAAGCGCAATTAAATCAATATGACGAATCTTGCGATAAATCTCACAATGGGATATTTCCTGAAAGAATAACGGGAAAGCAATATTAAACTGCCGGCATTTTCTAGCGAGCTTTTAAGCTAAATGAAAGTCCGATCTGACGAGACTTCACTATACCGTATTTATTGTCGTGCCCTCCGCTCTGCGTTCGGACTACAGTATACGTCGGCTCATCTAATCGTAAAAGTGCACCGACCGAATTAAGCCACGCCAATTTGCGATAGTCGAGCGCACATTTAGCCTGTCCAGTATCCTGGTCGCGACAGATGCTCATGGAAAGATAAAAAAGTATTGTGGAAGACGAAATGGGGCCGCAAACGGTCTCCAGCGAAACGGGGGTCAGGAGCCTGAGCGCGCGCGAATCTCGATTAAATTTAATTTTCTTTGACAAAACTTCGATCCTCTGTATTTTATATCGATATTTTGTCGATCCTCTGTATTTTATATCGATACATTTGCAATTATCAACAGCAACAATAACAGCACACAACGATTTATTTTTGAACAACAGCGAATGTTAGAAACAAGAAATTATGTATATATACAGAGTAATTCATAGAAGCTCCATAGAGCTCGTCAGGATCAATTAGCCCACGTTATCGCATTTCGGACCGCTCAATTATAGAAAAGCTCATGAACTTTTTTGCTGTCTATATATATCTATAAGTAGATTCTTTGCTATTAATATGAATATAATATAAAGAGAAGATGTAATATATAAAGTAAAGAGATTATACGACATTTGTTGAAAATAAAATGTAAAATCTTTTTAATTTTTATGCTAATGTGTTTCAATTATTAACGTTCGCACGTACGAAGTAAAAGGAATAACTTATATCTTGAAATACATATTTATTCCATGTACTTCAACTCTAAGCGGCAAAAATACGAACATTAATTTGCGAGAACTCTTAATGTCGAATCGAAAGTTCGTGCATCGCGTAAATTTCGTGTTTCTTCTGCACGATAAAAACGTCTCTCATAAAACAGCTGATGCAAAACAGTTTTCCGATAAATAGCGTTAAAAAAACAAGACGTGTTATTCTTCGATCAGTCTATTTCGATCTACAGATTTGTTTGCCTCTTGCTTCGGCTTTTTGCAAGGTCTGTTGAACAGTTAAATTCAATAGCCACGACGAGATCTACACGAACTCTGCAGCATGCAGGATGTCGGCACAGAGAACTCATCTCGCAGTTCCGGCACATTCGCACCCCGATGTTATCTCCTTTTTCCGTGTTCGCCGTGTCGATCGAGCGATGCACGAACTTGTTTGACCTGTATTTTATCTACAGTCCGATTAATCGCCGGTTACATCTAAACGAGAGAAAGAGAGAGAGAGAGAGAGAGAGAGAGAGAGAGAGAGAGAGAGAGAGAGAGGAAAACCCTCTCTAACTCACGTGTTGACATCGTGTCGCGTATATTTACAGAGACCCTGTCGAAAGTTTCGACAGAGTCTTTTTGGTCGCAGCAGTGACTACATCCGATCGCATCTAGAAATATATCCTTGTTATATCGAATAAGGGGAAGACCTATTTCTTTTTTTTTCTTCTTTCTTCAGCGTGACTTTGCTTCATCCTCTCGACTCTATTCCCATCACGAGTCTCAAATCCTCAAACAGTGCTATAGAAATATTTTTAAAGAAAAATTGGACTCGCCAATTTATAATCGTTTAAATTGTGATAATGGATTGAATAAAAATTTGAAATATCATAGAACACAAGAGTCTTTGGTTTCATAAAATTTTTATAAAACTATATTTTCGTGCAATTATTTAATGTAAAGTTTTTCAATAAAGATGCTGTGTATTTCAAAGGATTTTTTATTTGCAAAATTTTAGAAGCACTGTCGTAAGGTCTAAATAACTCGGAAGCAGAGTCATTTTCTTCTCTGTACATTTTGACCGAATTTACTCGACCTTCATTTATATTTACAATCATCGCCAGAGGGACTGACCTACCCAGATAGGATTGTCGCGTACGCATGGCGCGTCCCTTTGCGTTACTTTTAGACGACTAATGAAGATCCACGAGGTGTCCCTAACTGACCCTTTTGCTTGCCTTCCTAAGTTCATTCATTAATCTCTATCCTGAATTTATAATAGTTTCGTATGCAAATGGTGTCCGACGATACGTGAAATATTAATTCTCTCATGAACAAGAAGTTAAATATCGCAATGATTTAACTGAGAAGAAGAAAATGACTTATCCTGTTCTTTAGTAAAAATATGCTTTATATATTTTCAATATCTTAAAAACTTTCGTAAAATAAAAGCTTTCTTAAAATTTTCGTAAACTATAATTTTACAAAGATAGATTACTAGAGTAATCACATGGCAAATTTAATGTTTACTTTAAAGTCATGATTAAAAAGATAAAAGCTGCCAGGGAATTATATATAATAAATGATAGAGGGTAATGAAGATAATAACCAAGCAGTCGATGTCAGATTCCGTTGGAATCAGGCTTTTCTCCCCTTAAATAGATAGGTTTTCTACTCTTCAAAGATATTGGATTTCGCGATCAATACTTAGAGCGAGGCACGTAATCCGAGAAAGCATTTTGACATCGCAAAAAACGTAAAGTACATCAAATAATGATTAAAGCAGAAGAGTTCGTAATATTCAGAGATTTCTTTATAACGATTACCCTCTTTAAATATATTCTGACAAGCTTTGAGAGAAAACTTTCGCCATTATTAACAGCGGAGATAATCGTTTCCTACAAGGTAGTTATGTAACATTGAATATTTTAAGATTGACTTTATTGTAGAAGAAAAAGAAATATGGTCATGTTAATGTAAAATAAAACGTAATTGTATTTAAAATTTTCAAATAAGTTTACAGTTAAATATATATTTAATAATATAAACAATAAAAGCATAAAGAAATTACTTTAAAAAATTCACAATAATTCCAAACGTGTGTTAATCTAAAAAATTTCAAGAAGTCAGTGCTTCAAACTTTAAATCAACGTTAATTCATCAAATATTAATCCTTCTACCTGTGTCGCGCAGAATCGAAATCTTTTAAATTTATTGTTTTTCGGTCGACTCGTGGATCTTTATAATCGCTGTTTCTCTCATAATCACTGTTTATTTCTGAAGTTCTTCGCCATTCGTCTTACAAGGTGGTCGGCAGAAGAAGCAAAAGCAAGATCGCGGACACCGAAGGATGCCTGAGATTGGCGGCATTTACGGTGACCCAAGGCGGTTGCGGTAAGGAAGGCACGATGGGCCTGTCCGTTCTTTGGATCTCTTGAGTGCTACCGGTCATGATCTGCGTGGTACCAAAATCATCATCGCTGTTGACGGAATCACCTTCCTCGAAACCGCCCGCGTATCCTCGTCTGCCGCTGCTATTGTTCTTTTTTTTACCCTTCACTACTGGCTTCTTGCGCTGCCTAATATCCGTGTTCTTCATGAGTGTCGTCGGTGTCGTCTTCGCAGAAAGGTGCAGCTCTAAACAGGAAATGATAAAACATCGTGGTATATGCGTAATATGCCGCAAGATAATAATGTTGAGAGAATTATATTAAATAACGCTAATGTAAAAAAATAAGTTTTTAGAATTTACTGATAAAACTTATTAATTTATTGATGAAAAGTAATAGAAAATTCTGTAGTCCTTCTAATATCACACACGTGAAAATTGCAAAGACCGAATATTATTTTTAAATACTGTCAGATGTATTGCAGAATATATTACTCGTTTTATAATCAGGAATGAGCTATTGGAGAAGAAGATAGGAGCAGACAAAATATAATTTTATATCATATCAGAGAATTCTTTGTACCTTGCAACCGAACTACGCCGTCGTACTTCCCGAGCGCGTTGACGGACGAGCACACGTATCCACCAAAGTCCCGTTTTTCCAGGGAATTGACAGTGAGATTCATTTGCCAAGAGTACTCGTTCAACGGCTGCTCCGTCATTACGTATTTGTCACTGGGCAGCAGTTTCTCGCCTAAATAGAAAGCGAATGGAAATAAATATTGCGCTGTTTTTAATTGCACGGCTCTTTCATGTGCAGCAGAAACGTTCGCCACGGAATTCAATTTCTGCCCCACAAAAGCGATCAAAAATACAATCGTGCAATATAGGCTGGTACGATTCCAGTAAAATACTGCTCATTTAAAACGCGTCGAATAACAGACAATTATTTAACTTTAAAACTTTAATTTTTTAAAACAGTGCGCACGACTAGTTTATTAAACGTTTAAATCACGTTCCAAGTATGCTTCCAAATACGCTTTAATATTCGAAAATAAAATGTTTACTTTGACATCAAAGACAGCTAACGTTTGATAAATTAAGTTCTTACTACTAATAGACCGGGGAGTACAGATTTTTGCAAAAAAAAAATAAAGGATTAAATAAACAGGATGAAAAACATATATTCGTACCCACACTCGAGTCAATAACTCGCAAGAGAAATGTGTAGCTTACAAACAACGCTTTTATGGTTTTCCAATCAGAGCGATATAAATGACTCAATTTTTGCTATACAACTGTGTCAATTATTCTCATATGTATTTTTCAATATTTGCGTATCGTTTATTGTGCAGCATAAAGTAATGCTTTGAAATCATCCATGAGAAACTGTTGTCGTTAATCAAAAATTTTCAAACGCATTGATTTTGACGGGAAATTTATGGGAGCTTTTTTTTCGGAGCGGCAGCGCGTTTACGAGCAATTCACGAATTTACATATTTGATTAACGCGTCTAGTGCAAAAAGTCTCTTCGTGACAAAACTATAATACAATCGCGTGAAATGTGTGTATGTGTGTGTATATACGTGCGTGTCTGCGTGGATGCACAGATTTTCAATCTAACGCAATTCTGACTTGCAATCAATATTATTATGGTACGTTGGCGTTTCCGCTTTAGAAACTGATTGCAGTCATTCTATGGTTAATCAAGAGTGTAAATCTGTTAGTGTAATGTGAGATAATACAAATTATGGGGTGTCTGATTATCAAATTCAAATTTTAGTAAATTCTTGGATGGACTTAATTTAATTCGCGAGACAGTGATTATTTTTTCAGTGATTTACGAATCCAAAAGTACTTGTACTCCGAAGTTTCCAAAAACAGATTTCACATTAGAAAGTATTTGTTCCCAAATTAGACAGATAATTCACGCTTTATGGAAATAGGAGATCATACGAAAAGTAGATTGTATGAAATATTCTGTCATTTCTCACCTGCATCTCTGTACCAAGTATTCATAGCGTGCGGCGACGCTTCGACGTAACATTGCAGCACGACGTCACTATTAATTGGCGCGGCCACTAATTGATTTGTCACTTTAATAAGAGGTGAAACTGAAACAACCGATCATTAAATTATCGCAATTAAGAAATAATAATATAGCCTCTAACATCGATGGAGAATAGCACGTTACCCCATCGTCTTTTTCAGTTGTTTGTTCCTCGAGCAAATATTTTGCGCTTAACAAAAAACGTGCATTGTTAATATTACATCCGAAATAAAATAACAATGAGTAACTATGTGTCGTTTATTCTGCACGTCTTCAGTTTTGCTTGTATAAATCTTCATATTTTTTTTAACGCAACATTTCTTGTCCTAAGAAGATTACGAAGATTATCTTAAATGATTACTTGGTTAATTAAAAAAGAGTTATGATAAAGGCAAAAAAATTTTACGTGTTATTTAGAGGCGAGCAAAATGAGGTCAGACAGAAGACCAAAATAGATGGAATAAAAAAATAGAGTGAAAAATACGTTTGGAATCCCAAAGGAAACCGCGTGCTTCTCATTCAAGAATTAACTGGTTCTGTCGCACTTTGTGCACGGGCGCCAACGGTGGGTTAATATTACATTTCGTAAGCAGCGAATTAATGCGAAACCCTTTGCGCTCAAATATTTACACGACCCGCGACGACGTGGATAAATCGTCAAGCCCGCCAGTTAATTTTGCAGTAGCGCGCGGCCGGAAGTTTCACGCGCGAGAAAAACGCCCTGCGCGGGTGAACTTCGGGGGTTGATAAAGTTTTCATTTGCGAATGCCGTTAACCAAATTGCACGGTGATTTTTTAGACTCCCGATACGCGCGGCGTATAGCGTTGCGAACAATGCGCGCATTCCCGGTAATTCTATTGTTTCTCCTAGAAGAATGTTATTGGCATACTTTTCGCAACAACGTTGTCTTCCAGTGATGTAACTTTGGATTGCTCAACATTAAAACAAACAATTTTGTTTTTGCGTTATTATTGTATGTGACATATAAAAAAAAATACTTAAAAATGTGTAACAATATAGCGAAATAAAAATATCAAAATATATAAATATTTCAAATTACAATTAATGTTGATCATTAAAAAAATTGAAAAAATATTCGTTATAGTGTACTAATGATTGAGTTTTTTTTGTATTGTTTAATATTAACAAAGTTGTGCGGTAGTTCTAGGGGAAAAGTTTTTGAATGGAAAATTGTGGTAATATAGATATCGAAAAATGTTTTAAAATTTAACTCAACCTCATTTCCTGTTTAAAATCTCTATCGGTATATTCCTAACCACAGCGCTGTATAGAAGCCAGATGATAGTTTTACCGCCGATATTGAAGAAGCGTTAATAATCGATATAATTCTCACTAGTAATTAAAGTACATTATAATAAAGTACATTTACAAGAGAGCTCGACATAATTGAAATGAAAACGCCGCACTACCTTTAAAATTCATGATTATCCCGATAAAAAGAATTTCATAATATCTCATAATACTTTTAAGAATTTTTCACATTTTAAATTTGTAAAGTGTACTAAATATCTTAAATTACTTGAGATTTTATAAATTTTTATCGAAAAAAAGTTGTACAAAATAAAAAAATTTTAACATATTTCAGAATCTATATATACAAAGAATTCTAAAAAAAATATATAGACTTTCTCAGCATTTCTGAAAAGTATTCCAAATCATATAAAAAATCTAAAAAATTTTCTGACAGTCACGAAATTTATATAAAAATTCTAAAGAAAATAATGTAAAAAACTAAAAAATTTTTTCATCAAGGTATACGAATTATACAAATTATTTACAATAATAAAATTTGTCAGTAAAAAATCAAATTATATATATATATATATACATATATATATATATATATAATCTGAGAAACTTATCACAAATTTAAAAAATATGAGAATAAATTATTAATTAATAGGTATAATTATAAACATCTTACAATTAGTTAAAATTTGGAAGATGCATTATAGAAGTGTAATATTTCGATACAACGTTGTTCCAAGCACATATTGTCTTAGCAGCATTATAATCATTATATACCCAACATTATATATAGGTTTAATTAAACAATTAATTAACGCTCTCATCTTTATCCGTCTTGTCATACGTGAACTTATGAAAGACAGCGAGTAATTATGCAGTATAACACGCAGGGACGAATCCGGGGGAAAATCCTTCAATATAATAACCTTTAAAATCAAAATATAACGTTTCAGACGATCGCGTTTCTTTGTAATTAATTATCATTCAATTATGATGCTTTATCTTCTATAAATAACATATTGTTTTTTATTTCGAGAAATTGAAGCTTTCATAATACATTTCATTAATGTGTGTGATTGACAGCGCCTATATCCGTTGCTCGACAATCGTGAGAACATGACTGGGATGATGTTCGGGTATTCTGCCCTGGTAATGTATTCAACGCGACGACGACGAGGCAACGGCTAATTAACGTCCGCATCGCGGCGTGATACCTACAGTGAACATCGACGGAGTAACGCTTGCTGACCGTCGGTGGCACATTGTTGCTGGCTATGCAGAGATACGTGCCCATCTCTTGCCGAAGTACTCCCGTCAGTTCCAGCGTTTCACCGACGAAGGTTTTCAGAGCTGCAACCGGGAAGATCAATATTTAGCACTTTTAACATCGCACATATCTTCTTTGTGCGATATAATATCTCCCGAGAGACAAAATAATCTATATTTTTTTTCTATCTACTTTCTTTCAATTGCAAAAATTTATGTTTTAATATCGTATTTTTAATACAACATTAATAATTTTGCATGTGGCCACAGTTTATGTAGATGTTATTAACTTCAGGTACGATGAATAAATTCCGATAAAGTTTACTGAGATTTGCGTTGAATGTGTATTTGATGTGTCGTCTACATAAAATCACTAGCATAATTTTCATATGAAAATATATTTTCAACATGAAAGTTTCAGTTGAATTCACGTGAGAGTATTGTTTAAAATTTGATGACATGAATCATCAGTATTGTTAAGAACGGAGAAAAAGATAAAAATTAATATCGAATTATCACAGAAATTATTTATTTAGTTTCAAACATTATTTTGAAGGACTTTAATAATTATATGTCTTATAAGAGACAAGTTTTGCGCTTACAGTGTTTGTAAGCATCATTTATCCATGTTTGATATTTGATAGACAACAAGGATGAACTGGTGTTTAACGTGTGAGCGTGAAAACGGAACGCATTCTGAATCAGCGCTCAGTTTATAAAACTGAAAAATGTATTTGCACATTTGCATATAAATATCAAATATCAAGATTCGCTTCGAAAAATAGAAAATTCTTCTTGCTATTTTCGTATTAATAAATATTTGCCAAATAAAAATATTACCCTTATGAAAATTTTATTCTTACACGGAAAGAACTTTCTTTTAAAATTTACCCTGAAGATATGGTAATTATGGTATAACACAATATTTTAAAGATTTTTACCATGCACTTCAGTAAAATTAATCAAACTTATATACTTTATATTTTATCGTAATTTTATTAATGAATGAGAGAGATTTACATTAAAATTCTTCGAAATACAATGTTGTTCCACGACTATCATATTTTCAGGGTAAACTTTAAGAAAAAATTCTTTCCGTGTATCGGTCTAATTTCCGCTTATAATACTTAAGAATAATTATGTATTTTATCGAACGCTCTAATTGAATCAACAATTATATTATTTTTAACTTACGCGCATCCCTGGCACTTTTTTATCCCTATTACTAACTCAATATAAAAAGACTTCTCGAAAACCACCGCTTAAATTTCTACGGCAGGCAGTCAACTGGAGTTCATTGTTCCGACGACCGTCAAATTTTGAGTGTCGTTACCGGGAATGCGTTGTAAAAGTTTACAGCGTACATCCAGTCCCGCAATTCCGTTTAATCGGCGATACGAAAGTCACGTTGTCGCGAACGACGCATCCGCGAAGTGAAGAGATCTCGATTGCCAACTTGGGTGAACTCGTTCTCTTACGTCTTCCATCTTTCGCGATATACGGAGGCATCAGCAGGAAGTTCGTTATCTTCCTTCCTCCTTCTCGGACGGATCCTTTCCGTCGATCTCCTGCCGAAGTCCTTCCCGCGTTTAACGAGTGTCACCCCGGATGTTCTCCAGGTGTCTATTTTTACGACGCTTCGGAGATCAGGCTGACACGGGTGGGCAAAGGAAAGAACGATGGCAGTCGGAAGACGAAAACGGCACGAAGTGGCGATTACGATCGGAGAATTTCTTCTTTTATGTCTGTTCTCTCTACCCGCCTCAAAAATTCTCGAGCTCTCTCATTTTTTTTTTCACACGAAAACTCCTCGACTAATCTCTCCAGCGAGAATGACGCTAAGAGGACAGGTCGTCGGGGATTCGGAGATCCTTCCAGCAAAATCGCAGCTTGTACACGGAATGTACTCCGCGTATAGCGGATCGAGGATTACCTAGGGTGACGTGGTCGGATTGCTTGTAAGAGCGGTCAATAAGTGCACTTTAACTCGCGAAGGACGACAAGCGGATCCTCGTCTTCGACCTCGTCACGCGGGGGTCGTTAACCCTTTGTTAAACTTTAATCCTTCGGGTAGGATTAATCGCGAAGACGAGTTCACTTGAAGTTTACGGGACCTAGAACGATTCTTCTACAATTTCTCTTAATCCGCGGGAGGCGCTAAATAGATCTTTGTCCGCTATCTCAATGTGAGATATTCCCTCGGTGTTCTTTCCGACAGAAATGAGGAGTCATGCATCGCGACAATAACGAAACGGGGAATGGCACGTTGCGAGAGGCGCGACGTGGAATATGTATTTATCGATTTATTTATTTTACGATTAAACTCGAAGCAGCGCGTCGTAATAATTTATGGTTTTAGACGTATACCTCTCCCTCTTCCCTCCGCGTATGCATTGTGGGGGAGTGTGCTTATGTATTTGCCGCGGGGTGTAAATTACCGTTCGCGCGCTGTAATTAATTACCGACGGGCTCGAGTAAGCGCGAGAGACGATCGATTATTCCGCGCTGATGCGCCTCGACATTTTATCGCTCCGACACTTTTCCAACCGCGTCGGCACCGGTCGTCTTAATTAGAGAATCGACGTAATCGTGGCACCTCCTTCCCTGGGAGCGTATCGCTGACTCTCCTTGAACTTAATCCCGTCTAACGGCGTGAAAAGAATGGATGTTATCAATGATATTCATAAAAAAAACGATTGCGTCACTTCATCACTTCCTGTAGCTGAAAATTTTTTATCCTTACGCAAAGGCTCTTCGTTATTTATATTAGCGATAAAATCAAATGTCACTTTTGCACTTTATACTGATATATTATATATCTGATAATTAAGATAAATACTTATGCAATAACGACGTGGTATTGTTCTCGATAAACTTCTCTCCGAAATCAGATTTTGATTTCTCTTTTCAAATACTGTTTCTCATAATGGAATTTATGTATTTTCTATTGTACAGTTTCTACGACATCTGCAATATTCAATAAATTATTCCGCATTCAACAATGGCAATGAATCAAAGACGCAATTCAATAATAAGGCTAAGATGACCGAGAACCATGTCGGCATGCACGAGCGTGTCGTTACCTATGACCCTGTTTCTGCAATATGTCCTGCTTCGCAGTTAGAATTCGCAGTTCAACATGCATTCAATACCAAGTCAGACGTTAACTTTGAACGTGTGAATCCTAAATTAATGTCAAACCCTTAACTTTAAAGTATAACTCCAAACACTCTGACCAACTCTACTTTAAAATAACAAATAAGCAGAATTATTTTCGAGACTCTGAAGAGATATATCTTTGCAGAAATTTATATATTTTACAACAACTGGATTAATTGAATGTGGTTAATTATTAAATTTCTAATTGTCTTTACAATCTATCTAAAAGTATACTTACTTCATATTATGTTTATACTTTCGTATTTTTTAAATATTTCTCGGCAGTTTTATCTCTCTAAATTAAACAGAGAAATACATTTTTACTATCGAGTATCGAACGCTCAAACGACAAAAATTTCGTTAAATCGTTATTTTAATAGAAGTTTGCTACTAAAGTTTTAGCAAACCACACTGATTTGTATGCAGACTTAATACATAATCAAAATTTGTTCCTACTTTGTAGACAATATTATTAAACAATTATTAATTAGGGTTGTGACTAATGAGATGTTATATTAAATTCAATTATAAAGGAAAATTCGATCGCGAGTTTAATACTTTGTTTTTATTTACATTTCGGAAACGTCGCATGCGAGCGAACGCCTGCATGTTATTATTACCATTATTGTTCCGCTGAAACCAATTAGTATCATTAAATTCGAGAATATGAAATTATTAATGATGAGTAAAAGGAGACATAATTGGCTACACAATATTCGGGTTACGATGAAATATAAGCATCAAGGAATTCCTCAGAATGCACAATCTGTTTCTATTTAACAATACAATGCAGGTAAATTTGAGTGCAAATTAAATTTAATCATCTTTATAATACAACATATCATTGCGTGGAGTCTCGCAAAATTCACAAAATTTTTTGCAAATATTAATTAATGAAAGTTTTGATTTTAATTCTACATATATTATTATATAAGGTATTATATAAGGTTATTAGAAGGAAGAGAGTGCAAGCTCTGTTTTTGGAATATCCTGTGAGATAAATAAATCCGGTTTACATTTTGCCCACTTCGCGTATCTCAGACAGTCGTAATTTGCACTGTTTGACTCTGTTAAATCTGTTATTATTCCGACGAAATATATATATGTATATATAGTCATCTTGCCAAATGCGTTCGTGAAACATGCGGTTTCAAAGGAATCTCAGATAACTCGATTTTACGAGAATGCTGAGTTCTGAATGTAATGCGATTCAAAGCTTATTCTAAAATATCAACGGTAAGTGAATATAAGTTCATCAGAGTGCACAGCAGTTTGCATGTTATATTTTGAGCTCGGCGTACCCGAATCTACTAATGTACGTATCCACTAATATATGTTTATCGAATACCTTTCATAGTGATGAACGTTAATTATCAGCATCGAGTGGCGGAGGCCTTGAATGCATTTCAAATCTAGGTCTGATTTATCGCATCCCGCATTATTATTATTATAGAAATATTAATATATAATAAAAAAAAAAGATGAGATATCTCTCCCAAATTTTTAATTAGAATAGAAAACCCGCGTTTCATTATTCGTCCTATTGTGAAAATTAAATTCTTCATTTATTTTTAATATCTCTAATTAAAAAAGTCCCAGTACTAAAGTTTAAAAAAATTTTTTTAATTCAATTTTTGGAACCAGTGTTGCGTCGCTTAAGATGTCGTAGATAAGAAATTACTTATAGAAGTTCCTTGGAAGTACTGTAGCACACTTACATTGTTTCTGCCCATCCTCTCTGAGGATAATGTTACGACCGTCTTCTCGTTTCCAAGTGACAATAGGCTTCGGCGAACCGGTGGCGACGCATCGCAATCTTATATTGCCTCCTTCGTGAGTGACCATACCATCTGCGGACTCGTCATCCATTATGTCGGGTGGTATCACTACTTCCATATACCCCATCTGGAACAATAAGGAGACAAAAGATTCGTATGTATCGTGAGAAACTTCAAATTTCAGATTTAAGCATTTAACACTACGATATTATATATGTTGCAATATATATAGTTTGTTTAAAAATAAAATTCATGTAATAAACTATATAATAAATTGATACTTAGCGAGAATCAAATTACATCATCAGTCTCTAACAGAATTTTATAATTATGTGTTGTAAAATGAAAATTAAATAACATCATTGTTCATTTAATTTTTTAATTTATATCACATCAGAATTATTTGAACTATTAATAATACTTAAAATTACTCTTCAAACTGTATACAGGCTGTCGAATATTACAAATTTCTGTTATCGCGTTCTTTGTGCAGCAGCAATCTGAATCATTTTATTATTAAAACTGTTTCTAGCATAAGATAAGAACGGATTAATTGCATTTTGATGCACTACGAATGTAAAGATCAAAGAGTTAGAAAGAATTCCTTTTTGCGGAGTAAACAGCTCGTAGAGAGGTCATACTAAAGCCGTCTGCGCAAAGACAAGGCTCGAACTACTCACTGGAAAAAAAGTACATTGTTTTACGGTCCCAAGCACGTACACGATGAGGGTACTCTCACACGGGGTATAACGTGCAAGAGTATAGAATTTACTGGACGTGAAATAGTACACGTAGCCTATCCAATTCGATGAAACGAACATGCAACGAAATTTATGGTTTTAGGCGAAATAAAATAAACGCCGGTTTGAATTTGCTTCTTTTATCACACGAATTTGTTTTTTTTTTTATTTAGTAAACGTGCTTCGTCCATTATTACACGAAATTTGCCGAGATGAGATCTACATCTACCATAATAATAATATTTTAATACCGCAGTGGAATATCATTTAAAAATTTCACAGTTAATATTGCTATAACAATAATATCATATAGTCCGAAGCACACGTGCAAACGTAAAATGTTCACATATTTTATTCCACGTAAATACGTAAATAGATAAAAAATAAAATTCCCTGATAATTGACGAAATCTGAGCTTCAGCCGCGTTTAATTAGAGAACAAAAATTTATTGTTGTACCATATATTTGCAGCGGTAAAATAATAGCGTAAAAACAACAATATAAAATTTCTCTCTCTCTGTGTGTGTGTGTGTGTGTGTGTGTGTGTGTGTGTGTGTGCGTGTGTGCGTGTGTGCGCGCGCGCGCGCGCGCGTTGCTTTACATCTTTCAATAATCCTTTTATACAAAAGTACTTAAAAAGAATCTAATTAAAAGATCTTCTCAATTATGAAAGTATTAAAAAATAAAACTAAAAGACATAGGTATTTTGTCAAATTTCATTAATTGAAAAGCAGTTTATACATATATTAAGAAATTCATAAACTTTTTAAATTTATAATATGTTCTGACGAATCTTCAAATCCAAGATAGTCAAATTTATTTAGGTAATAGTTTTATAGTTTTAAAAAAGCACAAGTAAAAATCTTAAGTTTAAGCTAAGATGTTTAAAGCAAAATGTTGTAACTTTGCAAAATTCAAACAAGACGTATATAATTCATAAGAATCAATAACAATTAGTGTAGTAATAAGCTAATGAGAACACAGAACTGAATAATATTTATTATCTCGCACATGTATAACGCAGCATTAAGCATTAACTTCATCACCGTCAGGGCGGAAATATCGTGTCGTCGCCTTGCGCGAGACGTCAGTCGACATAAACCGCACTAAAGTGTCCCGTGGCTGTGTAAAAAAGACATCGTTTTACGTCCCTGAGCACGTACCGGCGGTCGCCGGTGTGTTATGGGTTAATGTGAATGTAGGTCAAATTTACTGGTCGTGGTGCGGTGCACATGTCCCACGGAATTCAATGCGACCGGCAGAGCGGGAAACCTTCCGATGCAATATACGGCCCTGTGGCGAGATAAAGGGCCCAGAGTGCTCGTCGTGGTGCAAGCAAGACAAATGATAAGTTTGAGTGAGATAACACGAGTACATGTAATATATATATATATGTGTGTATGTATATGTAAAAAAAGAAAAGAGAATAGGAAGATAGAAAATGAATGGAAAAAAATCCAGGATCACGACTTTCTAAAAATCATCAGAAATCATATATAAAGATATTTTTTGTATTCAATTCCAACATTGAGAAGGATCGAAACGTTTGTTGTTATTGCCGGTATTTAGATTAAAGTTATTGTATGTTTATCTTATTTTTATTTTTATTATTTAAATTTGACCATGTGTATTAACTTTGGCTCATAGCCCTATATTACTCATTTATATTTTATTTATTGAGCCTTATTACCATTATACATTTCATATATAAAGATATATTTAATCACTTATATAATTTACATTGGCTATATATGTTAATTTTATACAGGATGTCCCGTATTTGGGTTCGTAAATGGCCAAACAAAAGCAAAAATGAGCATATCTATAAAGAACTTTTTTTTATTTTATCGATCTCCTACACGCTTCTAAAGTTTGGTCATTTAAATTCGGGACAGCCCATGTATATTTAGTGTTTTTTTTTTGTAAATTAGTTGATTTAGCTAATATTTCCAAAAATTTCTGAAAACTTTATTAATAAATCAAAATATTTACATATTGTAGCTTCGATACTTTCATCTTTATTCTCACATTTTAATATCGATAAAGATTTTTTTAAAGTATCTTCTTGCCAACTTACGAGCGCCGGTTTACGAAAGAACGAAGTAACTGCCTGATAATGGTTTGATGAATGTGCGTCTCAAGTGGATAAGATAGTGATGTAAATGCGATAAATAATTTCACTGTCGACTTGGTTCGAGATTTAAGGTACGATGGGGTATTTCGAACGACCGATCCGAGAACCATCGACGGGAAAACAGTCACCCGAAGATATACAATATATGCGCATTTACTGCACTTCTAACGGCGGCAATAATTTTCCATGTGCCTTTTTAAATGCACGGCTTACGCTTTACCGAAAATTTACATAATTAAAACCACGCGACGATCTACGAATTTATTGAAGATGGTTTGAAGAAAACCGAAACGTCCAAATAAGTTTGTATCGACAGTCATTGTACAATTTCAATATATTATGTGAATATTATTTGACTATTATATAAATTGCGCATTTGACTATTATATAAATTCCCGCGCTGTGTTAACGCTCTCATTGTTCGTATATTATATTATTGTTTTTTAATTTCGAGAGCCCGATTAGTATTTAAATTTTGATTTTTCTCCATTGTTTCGCATATAAAATTTTTATATTTAATAACATACTTGTAACAACTAATTTTTCGTTAGAAAGAAAAATTTGTTGAAATCCACATAAGAAAAAACACATAAGAATTCGAACATGAAGCGAAGTCTTTAAGAATCTGGAGATAAGCCTCCACTCTAATTTTGACAACTTGAGGTCTTCTACTTTAAATAACGTAAAAGCTCCTGCTTCTCGATTTTGAATTGCAGATGCAACGATAGGCCGATATTACAATCGATATTGCACCGCCAAATAATGGTCAGAGAGGGTTGAAGAAAAAGCGCGCGTTAAAAAGTTATGGTCGGGCTTGTGTATGGAATTTTAAAAATTCCATCGGATGGATCCGACGAAATTGCGCGAAACCTCGATCTTTTTAATCGAATTACGTCGCGCTATGCGACGCGGTGCTTTGTCGGTGGAAATCGATAGAGCCGCGTGCGTAACGACCGTCGTGCGCGCGATTCCAACGTGGAAACGCCGTCGAAAAATAAAGCGCCGTGCGGAAGGTAAATGGAAATTAATTTAACAGAGATACGTTGTTATTGCGGATGTGCGTCGCAACGTGTTTTAACGTACCGGATTAATACTGTGTGAAGCGGTATTTGTGGTATTTCAAAAAATGCGGGTACCCGTGCCATATAAAAAAAAAAATAGTAAATAATAATGGAAAGATGTGTACGCAAAAACGCGGGGATACGCAAAAGCGTTGTTAGAAAAGAAATAAATTAGACTTTTAATTGCATCACAATATGTTGTTCTACGTGTGTCTTTCAATATTTGATTATATAAACATATAGGCCCGTATTCAGAACGCGCTTTTATCTCTGAAATTCTATAATATGCGTGACGTAAAGTATAGTATGTTAGCGCGCTATAATCGTTGTAAGCGCGTTCTGAATACGGGCCATAGGGTTTGTTGTCTCACCTGACTGCGCATAGGGTCGGTATTGACTTGACACATGTAGGTACCAGAGTCGTTCTTCTGGACATTCGACACGTGCAGTTTCCACGTGTTGTGCCCGTTGTGCGTGACGGATAGTCGGCTATTGTGCGCCACCATGTGCGTGTGGATCGCTAGAATCGCTCGAGAATCCGACTTTATCCAGGCTACCTGGAACACCGAAAGAAAATTTTATTTTTTGAAATACAGATAGAACGGAAATTTTACAATTAACTGAGTATTTTCTAATCGAAAGATAGCCGCTTGAAAATGTGTGTGAATGTAATTAGAAAATATAATAAAATTCGATATATTAGTTAATCTATTACTAATGTATAAAATTTATTTTGCGGTTAAATTTAAACGTCATTAAAATCTGTACAATGAAGGATAATTGAGAAAAGATAAAAATATAAAATTTTATTAAGTTAAATATATAAAGTCTAAAAATTAGTTCACAACGTAGCAAACGCACGCACCGTCATTTGCAGTAGTTATGGATGGATACGGTCAGACTCACGGAAGAAACAAGTTCTACAAGTAAAACTGAATGTGGAAATGTGCAAATTTAAATTGACAGATCTAATTTTCTATCTCGTTTCAATAAAAATATGAGCTTTCACGGAAATATATATACGCTATTTACTATATATATATCGTATATTTATTATATTATAGTTCAAAAAGAGAGAAAGAGATAAATTTTTGAAAGACGCTGCTACATTTCTTGATACATAAATCTCGATGTACGTTTTATAATAGATGTGTTCATTGTACACTCTTTTAATATTTTGCGTGCTATACAAATGGCAGTTCATTTTTAATGCTTTTTAAGATAAAACACGAAGAATTGTTTAGAAAAAAACGTCGTACCTTGTACGACTGCAGATGATTAACGACACAGGTGAAGAAGACGTCACGACCTTGGATCACCGTGTGATTTTCTAAAGGAGCTAAGAATTCGGGCAAAACTTCGGGGGTGATTTGGCCTGAAACAATACAACAATGTGACGTTTAATTATTTTATGTTAATTACTTTATGTCCCTCTCTCCCTCTCAATTGCACGAACTAATAATGGAAGACAAATACACATCGGAGAAATGTAATAAATACAATAAAAATTATTTTCTATACACTGAGAAAAAAAATCTTAATTTTAAAGAAATATTTCTTTGCTCGTATTCAAACAAATTATTACTTTGGATCAATAAAAATTTTTTTTGAAATTAAAATTGTTTTTTAAAGTAAAAAAAATATCTTAATTTCAAAGAAATTTTCATTGATTCAAAGTAATAATTTGTTTGAATACAAGTAAAGAAATATTTCTTTGAAAAATTAAGATATTTTTTTCTCAGTGTAGAGAATGCAGTAAAAACTTTCGAGTTTTTAATAGAAAAAGAATTTAAAGAACAAGTATCAATATATTATAGTATAAAATATTTAGACGACAAAATGTCATGTGCACAGACAATAGCAAAATATTTAAAAATGTACTAAATTTACCATTAATTTACCAATTTCAATCTTTCGTCGTCAATAAATGACAAGCAAAACAATGCATTTTTGCAATGCGTTATGTGTCGCGCGCGCTCAGCCCTTTCCAATCTCACCGGATATCACGACGAGGTGATCGTGTCGCGCGTGTCGCGCTTGGAAAAATACGATGCGCTGCGAATGTTCGAAAAAAAAGAACGAAAGAATGAATGCGCTTGGCATCGTCGACGAGCAGTGTCTCGCGGAATGCACAGCCGCGATTCGCCACCGTAGAAGTGCATGCATGAACGAACAGCATGCTGTCGATTAGATATTCAAGACGGGGGTCGAGGATGGGTAGCATCCCTTTCGGGCTTTCACCTCCGCGCTCTCCAGTCGAACTGGAAGAGTAGAAAGCCACCCATATTCTCGTATCGAATTCTTGTATGCGTTCATGCAAGAAGGGCGATAAATGGAAAAATTCTTGAATCTCGCAGTCGTAATCCGGACACCGGCGTCCTCCCTAGTTTTCATGGGTCGGTTTTACGATTACCATGGATTGGCCGATCTGCCCTAGCTGTGCTCGCGCACTTTGCCCCCCTTCAATCTTTTCCCTCATTTCTCTACGCTTTTGTTCCGCTCTCTTTCTCGCTCGACCCTTGCCGACCTTTTTATTAACTACTTAAATTTAATTTTCGCTTCATTGGAAAAATAAGCTGCGAAACTCCTCTAGAAAATGTTGTAGATTTATCAGAAGTAATAGTCTCTGGTGAAGAAATAATAGCTATTGCGCGCATAGATAAAATATATTTTAATTCAAACAATCATTATACTTATAGTACAACTATTGTTATACCGATATTTTTTATTTATATAATTTTGTTCTTTTAAGATGTCTTTTCTTTCTCTTCTTTGTGATATTTTAATTAAATTGCTCCTCTTCTTTCTTATAATATTCAGATATTTTAATTCCAAAATACGAAATAATGGAAAATTTCATTAAGGGAAAGTAGATCTTCTGAAGGGTTCAAAGCATTTGTAGCGCAACTGCATTTCTACTCTATTTTCCTCTAGTCTCTTATTCTTCCTTTCTCTCTAATGAAAGGATTCTAATTTTACATTTAATTTTTCATGAAAGTAAGTTCTTATAAACGGCAAAACGTATGCGTAAGGTTCGTTCGCACGTGTGAGTACATGAGAGAGAAAGAAAGAGAGAGAGAGAGAAAGAAAGAGAGAGAGAGAGAGAAAGAGAGAGAGAGAAAGCGAAAGAGCGAGAGAGGAACAAAAAACATAACGCAAGTATAGCCTGCCGTGCTTTTATTGCGTTGGAATTTCATTCCGGGTCTAATTGTAATCAGCGAGGTGTAATTCTAGCAATTTGTCGGGATATCTAATTAATTAGGTCCTTTCGTGACCGGACAGGACGAGTACTACACAAATGTATACGCTCGCGGTCTGCCATCTCCTCGTTAATTACACCGTGCGCAGGATGGAATTTTTCATCGGAATTATCACGCACCATCCGCCCAGGAAATTAAGATCGCCGCGATGTTCACGGCTGCACTACGCCGGAACCAACTTCGTTTTCCTTCTCGTTTTAGACATCGTTCTGTTTACGCTAACGTGAGGTTAAATCGTGCCGCTAGGCATCTTCGTGCAAAAATATATAGTCTCAGCTTGATATTGCACTGATAGATGCAAAGTTCTTCTACCAGGTGCATTCATTAGTCCAGTTGATTTTTTATCATATCAAAATGTAACAATAATTAATTATATTCACTGAAAGAACGATTTTGCTGAAGTATCCAAAAATTTAGCTAGATGCAGATCTAAAAATAATTTTATTAGAATATCAAAATAATTGTGTAGAATGTTTAAGTGTTGATGACAATGTTGCAAAATGTTTTACAAATTTAACAATTTATTTGAATGTCTTACATCATTATTTTTATGGTCCAAATAAAATTATTTTAAAATTCTCTATTTAACTAAATTTTTAGATACTTCAGTAAAAATTCTTTTCGATGATATTTATTACACGATTTGTTCCCCATGTTTTAATCTCCACTCCAAAAATTCCGTACTCGACTGAGGGTTCGCAATCTAATAAGGACCCTTTCTCAAAGCACGTCATAGGCACAATACATAGACAAGATATACACAAGACACACATAGGCTCGGTTTTTCATTTGCTGGTTAACTTATAATTAGACTTGACCTGATGTTTTATTCAATTATTTATGAGCTTCACTTATGATGTCATGAGTGAATGAAGCCTTGGGTGAAACATGAGGTTAAGTTTAACCACACGTTAATGAAAAACCAGGCCATAAACACATTATCACCAATTAATTAAATTATATCAAATTATTAATGTGTGACAACTATTCTTGTAAAATGACGTTTAATTGGGGAGCCTTAGCTAATTAATAGTCCATGTGTAATATAATAATACATAGGAATGAATTAATACGTAAATTATATAAATCATAGAGCTTTTTCGGTTATTTTTGACGCGTATATACACAGAGAAAAAGATTTTAATCAATCAGATTTTAACCAATCACATTAAATTGACAAATAAGTTTAAAGTAACCGTAAAAGTAACTGTTAAATTACGAGGGCAAGTCAATAAGTTTTTAGAAAAACATAGTACAAAAACACATTTTTTTTAATCGATTCATTTTTATTTCTCAATATAGTCTCCTTTCAGCTCTATACACTTGATCCAACGATTCTCCAACTTTTTCAAGCCGTCCGAATAATATGATTTGTCCAACCCTTCAAAATAAGCCTCTGTTTCGGCGAAAAAAATTTTCATAATAAAAATTGAATGGCTTCAAGAGTACTTTAAAACTATAAAAAAATTTTTTTTAATTATTCATTTGTAACAATTATTTATTTATAAAGAAAACATTTTTTTTCTTTATAATTATATTTCTAAAGTACTCTTAATGCCATTCAATTTTCATTATGAAAATTTTTTTCTATCTCTTACAGTTCTAGTGATATTCGCTTCGAAAGAGAAAAACCGATTTTCTTCTAAAGGATGTTTCACCCCTTAAAAGTGCGTATGGGCACGTATAAAAAAATACGTGTCGCTTATTTTTGTCTGGAGAATAATATATTAAAAGCTCATTAAAATCGGAGGGGGACAGTTGCGTCCCTTTCCTTGTAAGTTAAGTTATAGTTACTGGAAAAAAAGAAATTGTAACTGTAACTTAGTTACAAGTAATTAGTTACTTCCTAATCCTGATTATTTGAACAGATAATGTCTATCTTCGGCATTCGCGTGATCAAATTGTACTGCACCGTACTGCACAAACATAATTGATATAGCATATAGTGCTGTTCGTTTAATCCTATTGTTAGACGTATAAGCCATTGTTTTCGTAATTTCGGTCAAAAAATATAATAGTTGTTTAAAGAAGGCAATTATTTGCATGGATTCTACCATAATCTCTACTGTAATCTCTATCAACATATTTTACTATTTTCAAACAAATAATTTGTTTCATTGTTTGTATTCATTGTATCTAAATAATATATTATTTGATTGAAAGATATTACTTCAAATAATAATGTTATTATACTGTTAAATAGAGGTTTCGAATGAAACAACAAAATTTTTATTCAAACAAATAATATTTCGTACAAACATATGTTGTTTCAATAAAACAAATTTTAGTCAAATAAATAGGAATACTAAATCCTAAGAAACCTTTTTCTCTGTGTAGAATAGGAAAGAAATAAAAAAGATAAACGGAGTTTGTATAAGTCCGTCTTTTGACATCGATTCTTCTACAAACAACGGCGAGAGCTAATAAGATCGTCAGATGTTCTTGCCGCTCGCAATAAGCGCTCGCGAGCGTTAATAAAATAGTTATGCAACATCTGAAGGCGACCCTTCACGAGCGGTATTAAAGGCGATTATAAGAGTCACAGGGCATCGTCCTCGCCCTCGCTCTAATTCAAGAGACGGAACGGGATCCTCGAGAGCCGTCGGCTCCGGCGATAGACTTGGGATGAGCAGTATCCGGTGATACCTCGCTTTATCCCAGAGAAACGACGGTAAGCCACCCACACAATGGCGGGCGCGGAAGAGTTTGGATTTCGCTGGCCTTTCTCCTCTGCGGCCTGAGAGAAATCCCATATCGTTGAAATCGCGAATCTAAAATGTGCTCTCTGGCCGAACGGTTCTCTCGTTCGTGCGAGATAGCGAAATGTTCACGGGACGAAATGATCGTCAGCACTGGAAAACTGCGCGATATGAAAATCTTCCTATCGCTGTGTCACACACATATCTTTAAGCACTCTTCGTAATTGTCCGGAATGCATAGATCTGTTCAACGGTGAAGTCTCAAAATGAGTCGGGAAACGTGACCATAATTTTATATAAAAAAGGTGTCGCTTTTGATTATGTCAAACTGGCTTGCTACTTAAAGGATAGGACTTTTGTACACGGAAAATCCTATTATAATACTCCTATAAAAGTTCTAGACTTTTTAATAAAAAGCTTACTGTCAATTGAAGACTAAAGATACATAAACCTGTTTATAATCTTTAGTGGTTTTGTGAGAAAATGACATATAGAAATTGCAAAAAAGTAGTTTTATCAAAAGATATAAATGCTTAATTAACAAAACGTCAATTTTTTGGTGCAAAGATCTTATGATTTCTTAATCATCATTTACGTAATCATAAACGATGGTTTATAAAACGCTTCGCTATTTGCTATACTAAGAGAAAAATACATTAATTAATTTTTATAAATATTTGTTTAAATAGTATTGTGACTACATATTTATTAAATGTAAACATATGTTTCTTTGATACAAGAATAATTTAATTTAATTATCATTTTTTTATTTGTATTAAGGATAATAAGCAGAAGAAAAACACACACACACACACACATTTAACGATTTCATAAGATCTCGACAATGAGAAGAATTGGGAGTAGTTCGATTTTACGCAAAAAAGATGACGCTTACGAAAATGTCAAACTGGCATAATTATAAGACATTTACGCAACTGTAGACGATAGTTCATGAAACAACGCTCCGCTGTTTGCTAAGAAAATGAGTTATCAAAAGGGATGAGTGGGAGAAGCACTTTTGGAGATTCCATTTCACGTTATATTCTGCATGAGGACGGTATGGAGCAGCAGCAAGAAGCGCGACACGCTCGAATGCGTATGCTAATAGGTAGACGTGCTCCGGGCAAAAGCGACTATTAGCGTGGGTGGCAACAATGAGCCGATGTCATCAAAGAAACATTTGCACCCGCCATAGCGAAATTATTTCGATACGCAACTCGCGCGCAAGCAGGCACGAATCAATTAAAAGCCGTGAGGATTGACGAGCAACGTCTGTTTCTCGAAAAATTAACTTTAGTTTTGCACAATATTAAGTCTCCTTCAGTTTTAAATCGAACGTGGACTTTTCTTTTGCAAGAATTTAACTGTAAGCTGACTGAAATGTTTCCAGTTTCAACATTTAACTTTTAAGTTTTGATTATATTCTGCACATTTTATACCACGAGTTACCTATTTAAGTTCTTTTCTTCCCTTTTTCTTTTGTTCATTATGTTCTATCCCCTTGAGATCAAATTATCTTTTTTCTACAGATAAACATAGCAGCTTGTTGGCACACCTATTATCTTTTTCATTCTCTTCTTCATGCTTTTAATAATTACACAACTTACCGGAATCAAATATTGTGCATACGCAAGAAAGTTATTATATTAACATCATGACGTTCAAATTTCTCATCAAATTGTGTTTATACAAGATCAATAGAAGAATTAAGTTTTCTACTGTACACACTTCAATTATCGATGCCGCAATACTGGAACAACCTTTACTCTTCTTAATTCGATCTCGAGTATCTATGGCTAAAACTCGTGGTGAATCTGGAATGCCCCGTGTATAATGTAATTGAACAAAAGTTCTGTTTTAATTAAAAAGAGTAGGGGTAGCTGGATAGCCAGACCGAAAGGACAATCGGAAACAGGCGGTGGTAGCGACTGTTCAGGACGGAGAGAGGAAGACAGGGGAATTACTCCGTATTTCCGCGAGGATTAAACGTTCGGCCTTTTTGTTTTTGTTCAAATGTTCCGGATTTTCAGATCGCGGCAACCTGGAGAGCTAACTCGAAAAATTCCACGGATTCTTGCACGGCAAGCAGAAGCGCGCTCGCAAGTTCGCCCAACGTGCGCGCGTGTTCTCCATCGGAGAGTATTGCATAAGACAAAGTGCACAGAGGGGAGAGGGAGAGGAATGGAAGCTACATCACGTGTCGCGCGCAGACGACGACGGAATCCTTACGGCAAACATAGAACGCCGAAGGGATTACGCGAAAAGAGTTTCGTTAAAAAGTTCCGGTAACGAAGGATTTACGGCGGTGCGAGACAGAGGTGGCGTAAAAACGCCACCGGGACGCTCCGAAGGGGGAAGAAGCTGAAACACGGCGAAGTCCACGTTTAAATGGAACGAGATCGCACGTGACCCTGCGTAAATTCGGGGATACCGTCGTGCAACGCAAAGTAATTTAAAATGGGAATTATAAACTAACCTCGGGTCGCATTCCCTGCCTATTGCGATATACGTATAAAATTTCACATTATATTTTATATCCGTTATATATAATTGACTTAAATTAGATGGACATAGTGTGTCATAATCATTTTAGCTCTCAAGAACTTGAGATAAAAAGAAAGAAATCGGCGAATGATCATAGATTTGTCAAATGATTCACTTAAAGGTAGATTACTGCGACGGATATGTTTTTTAAATTTATATCTTATTGTATCTTATAATTGTTTTTTCATACTGAAGAAGACTCTGTGAGTCAAAACGTATATATTTGTGTTTTATGTATTATTAAGAAATATACTGTATAGCATATCTATTATCTAAAGATCCTATCTGCTCGTTTATTGGTCGTAATTACTTATATTTGCTGCGCAAAAATTACCGAGCGTTATGTATAATTGTTTATTATATTTTATATTCGAGCAAGCACATAGTTTTCCCATAATAAGAAAGTTATAAAAGATTAATATTGCGCTCGTCAGTCGAAATTAGTTTGACATGCAAAAGATGGTAAAAATCGATTTCACATTACTCAAGTGAATCAAGATGGTTCATAAGTGGCAAGAACAAAGACAGTTTCACACAGACAGACGAATGTACTTAAGCGTACGACGCAAGAGGATTTTCTCGATGAACGGAAGAGGCACGGCACTCTCTCTTCGGGATACTTATCAGATCGGAGCACGCGCCTATTGATTTTGGCTTAAACGGGGAATCCGCCGGTAGATAGAAGTTAAGAGAGAGCCGAGTCTAAAGAAAGAGCAAGCTGCACTCCCGATAATACCTACGAGTTTCTCTCGTGCCACGCGTCACTGTACAATGCCATACAAAAGGGAGCGTGCGTAATTGCGCAATTAAGAGCGTGATTACCGAACGTTCGACGAAAATACGCCGCAGATAGATACGGAGAAAAAAGATAAAGCTGCCTCTCCAAAGGTTCTGGTCATAAACGAGGATGCGGATTGAACGTCCAATAGAAGTTTGAAATACGCAGCGAAATCATGAAAAAAGAAAAAGAAATAAAATAGAGAGTAGCATGGCAGGGATATAATCTTCGTAAATAAAAGGTGTGCGACTCTCCCCAATGAGTACCTCATTTGTAAAAGATTTAATCCATCGCTAATCGCTCATTATTGATTCGTAATGGTAAAAAAATCGCCTTAAAACTTCTTCGAAATATTCCTGTAAATGTTTCTATTTCCACTTTCAGGACAGATTTCGTTCCTGTGCCAGCGTTTTTTTTTTTTTACGTACCACTGAGAGGCCCCGAGCAATTCCGCTTGCCAGGATACGTCCGCTATTTCCGCTCCTTTGGTCTGAGGGAGATAGAGGCGACGCCGCGGGATCTCCGCCGAACGAAGAAAAATAAAAAAGGAGTCGGTTATACGCGCCTCCGGTGCACCATAGGGATTGTCTCGTTAGCATAATCTGTAGGAAACGCGGCCACGGTTCTCCTCTCCGATAGTTTCCTCTCCAATCCACGTTTATATTTGTATTCTCTTTTCCTCCGTTTACGTCCAGTTCTTCGTCGAATCGTTATTTTTACCAATACGTCCCCAGGAAAATACTTGCAACGCTAGCATGTTTGCATTTAAGGATACTAAACCGTGTTCCAATTCCGTTAGCCCAGGGTGCTGTCTTTATAACTTCTTAATTACGTGGTTTTTATATTAGTTCCATTTACGTATTTTTTAAATCTCCGATATTAATTTTATATGCAGGTTTATCGACAAAAATTAATTAAAACTGATCACTTCTAAAAAAATTGTATAATACCATTAATTATTGTAAGATCCTTATTATTGATAATCGTACAATTTTTCTTTTATTTGCAATAAAATATGAAATATGTAATTATAATATACTCTGTTTAGTGAGTTTATTTATTATTTGCGCTGCTGTAGTTTTAATTATTCTATAATAAAAATTCTGTTTCATACGCAGTCTCACATAATTTTTATAGCAATTTTATTCTGCATCCATGTATTCGCGTTTACTGAGCCAATTACTGGTGGCCGAACTTTTTTTCACTGGCTTCAGTAAATTCCATTTTACTCTTTCTTCATTAAACATATCCATTAGCTTCTTCATATCTCATCACCAGTAATTTCACAGAAAAAAATTTCACGTTTCCTATTTCATGTCTCTTATATCTTCGTATTCGCGGGATACATCATTTCGTATTTCTTCGTAATATTCATTATCTGGTATTATGGCAGACGCGATTTCGCAATCTCACGAAAAAGATTTCGAAGTACGGTCGGTTAACTCCGTTATTCTTTTCACGAAAGAGGCTCGGTGACGATTCGCAAAGCCGAGTCGCGCGCCGTTGAAGAAAAGAATAAATTTCTCACGTTGCGGCGGAGAAACGCATTTGCTTAAACGTATTCGGACGCTCGTTTATTTGGTCACGCATCCTTCAACGGCTATCTCCAACGTTCCCTGTCCTGAATGCCAAATGAACTCCTCGTGTACCGCCTCCAGGCATTGCGAAGAAGCGAATTTCACCGTCGCGAACGCGCGCTGCCAGTAGCAGAAGGAGGAAAACTTTTCCATTCCCTGTACCATGCCACGCGCGTGCGATGTACTTTCGATGCTGCGCTTCGCTTAAAGTCGTAAAAGCGTTATAAAGCCTTCTCTCGAGTGACTAACTTCCTCATTTCGCTTTTTATGCTCCGGGATGTATGCGTCCCGTCTGTAGACGCCTTGGGCGAATCTTGAACATGTGACGCTTTATTTAAAATCAATTCTGCGTTCATTAGATATGTATAGGCTACTTCGCAATTATCGCTCATTTCTTCTCACAAAATCAAGTATACACTGAGAAAAAAATATCCAAAGTTCCAATAAATATTTATTTAAATTTAGGCTATTTTTTTCTCATGTGATTTTTTTCTCAGTGTAGGTAATAAGGTATGTACGTATTATGAAATTATTTGGAATGGATTCCGATCGGAATTATTCAATTATTCCTTAGATTTCTATTGTGTTTTATAAGGAAAACGAAATAATTCCGATTGGAATCCATTTCGACTTGTTTCATGATAGGTGCTCTAACTGCGACACGCGAAACTTCGTCGTATATTAATACTAGAGATTTTCCTGCTATTTTTCTCTTTCTTTTTCTCTCTTTTTCCCAAAATCGTATTATCACGATTTTTGCATTGATGTGACACTCACCCGCGTTTAATTTAATTATGGCGCATTGCTCGCGGACATGCGAGTAATTACGGGGAAAAATGTAAGCGTATATAATTCGCGAGAGAACGAAATATCTGTAACATATTCGACGCGTTTCAAACGGTTTCACCCATTAAAATCTTCCGACAGATGTGTGAACACGAATAATGCAGCTCTGTGACGCGAACGTCGATGCATTCTCCGCGAAGAATTCAAGTCCGCACACACAGATTACCATCAAGGTGCTCCAGAATCTCCTAGCTTCATTTTAATGATAATTCTTTGCTCATCGTAGAATAAATTTTTTTCGGAGAAAAAATGTAGAAAAAAAATCATCGTAAGAGATTGAATGAAGAATGTTTTACAGGCGAATCTCGTGCAATTAAATCACAAGAACTTATATACCTTTTCAATTCAAAGTAAACTTTCCTCTTTCAGAAAAGCCTTTTACTTAATGTGAAATATTGAGCAACCGAGGAAGAGAGAAGAAAGCATAAGTTAGTTAGCTAAAGACTGAGCGAGGATCGGATCGGAAACGTCTCTTAAGTTTGATGATATTAATAACATACAATACAGTATCGGCCTTGTTAAGTTTGACAACGCGATATGTCGCTATCATGCGATGTCGCTGGTCAATACGAGCGAAAATTATTAATTCTCCGATAGAATTTGAATATATCCATTTGCATTAGTCAACGGCTAGGCGGAGTTATGGCGGCATTCAGTGCGCAATTGTCATGACATTTTCAATTATTCCGGTGCCGGTCGGCGTCGGATAGTCCGAAACGAACTTTGTCCATATCGTACTGTGCCAGTTACGTCCACCTTACTTGACGGATTACGCGGATTACATGCGTCCCCCGCAAACTTCGACGATAGCACTTGATAACATCGCGATGTAACATTGAAAACATATTCTTACCCGTGTTTGTCCCGCTTTTGAACGCTCTCGCGAGGAGAATGAAATTTCATATAATCTCCGATAAACATAAATATCCGATATATTGACATAAAAATTAATTTGATGATGAACGTTTAATGAAAATGCGCATCTTTGTATGTCTCTCTCCGGTCTCTCCCTCTCATAAATTATGTCCCTTTGTATGCCCGAAAATCGCAAGCTTGGTATAACGAATGGGTTAAGCTTCCGTAATGAAAACGCTCGATGTTTACACGCGTAACTTATCGTACTGCTATTTTATGAGAATTACGTATCTCGCGATATTTAATTATAAACAACGTATGGAACTCCAATATATGTATACGTGAATGTATCATCGATAAATCCTTCAAATTTATGCAAGCGCAACCTATCCAATCTTTCGTTGAATTTTTAATAAAAGAAAAGTTTATTGTAAATCTGTTAAAACAATCAGAACATTAAAATATTTCCTGAGAAGCTCAGCGTTGAAAAACACAATTTGTATCCTTTTTAGAAATTTTTATATTTTTATATATGTATACACACTTCTTTTTTATCATTTCTTCCATCAGTAAATATTAGATTAATGATAAATATAGATAGTAATGATAAATATAATTTTACGAATATAATACAATATTACACTTATAAAAGTGATCTTGCAGTTACAGCGAAAATTATCTAAGTACAAAAAATAGCTAAAATAGATAAATTTCTAGCAAGTACTACGATATTGGATATGTATTGCATCTAATCATATAGGTGACAGAGATAGAATTTAGATTTGTGCTATAAATTCTATGCGTATGATACATAATTTTCTATCAGATACAAAAAAACAGCTATAATTCTAGCTGGAGCAGCAAAATATTTTTTTGCGTGTAAATTTAATACAGTATTAAATAAAAAATATAGATTTTTTTTCATGATTAAATAATTGATTGACGATTGATTCCAGTGAAACAGAATCGAACGACAAGATAACATATTTTTTTTAGGAATGATAGTACCGATATTTGATTTCAATTCAGTTTATTGCATTTCAATACGCACGTACATCCGCATAGAAATCGACGCGGCAACCGGAGCGGGCGCGGCGAATACGCTGATAACGTCGCGAGCAATGACGGACGCCCAAGACTCGTAGGATCCGCCGTGAAGGCGAGGATCCTGAAGGTGACTGTCGGCGCGATATTGAAAATGGAAGCTGGCACTCTCTCCCGCGTGTCATCAGCGCCATCGACCACCGCGATGAAGATGGAGCGAATCGAAGTGGTACCCTCCCCGTGTGACCCGCGAAGGATTCGCCGAAGCCGAAAGCTGATATAAAAGATTTTTGCCAACTCAAGGAGGCGGAAGGAGCTCGTAAATCTCGCTAGGAATCACGTGGTTCGATCATCAATGAGAATACAATCACTTGCGATCTTATAAATAAAAAATAATTAATATCGGGTTAATTAATTCATATCGGCCGGGATTGTTTTTATCTGGAAAAAAGAATTTTCTTAAATATTTATTTTGATATGAGTAATTGAAGAAATGAAAACTTGATATCATTTTACACCAATTGAAGATTGTGATGACCACAAAATAACAATTTATTTGCGATATTTTTTACATCTAGTTAAACACGTTGAAAGTCTAATTTATCTAATTTCTTTGTTTGGTGAATTTATGATGAAATAAACTACAGTCCCTCAGTTAAAATGCAAATTTCGTTCCTGACATATATCGGAAATCTATGAAAAATGCCAAAGAATAATGTGACTGTAGTGCATTGGAATAAGAATAGGCGATGTCACCGCGCAATTTAAAAACGTAACGAAATATTGATTAATACATTCCATTTTTTACCATGAAGCCATAAAATAATATTAATCTTTTTCCATTTTGACTTGAATTTTTATGGATTTGATGTAAAAGTGCGGATAAAAATTTTAACGCTCTTTTTTTTTGAATGCAGATAGAACATATCGAAAGAGTATTGCGAGATTAAAGGAGGGGAGGGGAATGCGCATCATGGTTGTAAAGTAATATTTTTAGATACGCGAAAAAAGGGATAGAAATATTGCACTACGGTTACAAGAATCGCAACATTAGGCGAGTGCATTAACGTTCGCATTTGTAATTATTATTTATTATCTTAATCGCGATTATATTATCGCGCGACGTATTTTTGCAATAGTATTGTAAAATCCTACGAATATATATATTCATGTGCTCAGTGAGGTATGCTGTTAATTAGCGTTTCCAAAAACAAAAAATACAAATAACAAGATAAATCGAGAAAAATTGCGAACTTAATGATGTGGCGCAGCTTGCGAGAGAATTTCGTGTCAATATTCGCACAGAGAAACATTGGTGACGCTATTTTTTCGCGTTGTAATAAAAAAAAGAAATATCTTTTTTCCTCTCGCGCCGCGACTCGTAGCTTACAGACAAAGCTGAAACGCACCCTGCAAAAATCTCGTATAAAATTCCCTTGATTCAAAGAAGTACTGTAATACTATTTCGTACGATCTCGCCTTACCCTCGGAGGAGGGCTGAACAAAGTATCGGAAGTGAAATAAAGAAAGGGGCAATAATAAGACTGCCGGTTAAAAATAAGAAGTACCACCAAAATTAATTACGCCCTCACCTAATCCCTTCGAGCAGCCTCTCTCTTTTAATTCTCGGCAGACAAAAGAATCGACCCTTTAATACTCACAGAATTTTTACCCGTATACACTATTATATAATCAACTTAAAAACTCAGTCAAAGAAACGTCGTGATTTCTATCTACGCAATTCTTTTGCTTTAGAGAAATTTGCAGCGATATCTCGTACAACAACAAACATACCGGAAATGAACAGAAAAGGATTAATTAAACAATTAAAGAAATAACCATAGTGTGAAAGCGATTAAGAGTATTAAGTCTGAAAATTAAAATCTAAAAATTAGTAGAAATACAATTAATTCAGTAGCTTCTTCTGGGGAAAAAAGTAATATAACTCCATCTTTAAGCTTATACGCTTTAAGTTTATACGCTTAAAGATGGAGTTATATCTGCTGAGAACAAGTTCTTATTCTATCCGCAGATAGAACACAGAAATTCTTTGTGATATTTCACTCTACGCTATAGTGTAGCTGAAATGCAGATAATTTTATTTATTATAATATTTTTAAGAGCAAAATTGCAAAATTCAACTCTTTAGCAGACTTCTTAAAACGTAAGCTAAAAAAGGTTCCATGCCAAAATATTTCTTCTATGAGATAGAATGCAGGTTTGTATCTACACCACAAATGAGGTGCAAATGATTGGCTCGTCACTCTTGCCGCCGACCCTTAACACTAAAATCGCCGATGGCATCTTACTAGAACTGCTGAAGTTCTACTAACTGGTTTCCTATCCTCGTTTTCGGTTAGTTAGGTAAACTATTTAGTAAAAATAGCAGTATTATTCATATCGTAGAATATCTGTATTATATTCATATTTTAAATATTCTATAGTGTATAACTAACAAAAATAATGAAATGATTAGCAGAGCCAAAATACCATCGGCGATTTTAGTATTATAAGGGCTAACCGTCAGCTGACGAATCCTCCTTAACGCTTTCCATCGGCGTTTCCGAAAAGCCCGAAGCCTGGTTACTTATTGCGGCTGCGGCTGCATCCCGCTGTAGAGGCAGAGATGCGAGGGGGGTGGGATGGGGGCAGGTTTGGACGCGGCGTGCCCGAGTAAATCACGGTGGATTTAAGTGGATCCTACAAACTCTCTCGCGCCGGGGCCACCCCTGACGATGTATCGTCCTGGGTAGGGTCGTTGCGGCACTACCGCCACCGCAGCGCGGATATAACCGAGTAAGAGATTCAGAGGCGAGCGAGAACGGCCGGCGAGGCAACATCCGTTGCGTCTTACGGCCGCGGCTTACAACGGAACTTCGTCGACTCGGGAAAAGCTCATAGACAGAGTAACGGATTATTCGTTGAGGGCCTAAGGCCTAACACATAAAAGGGCCTCAGGATAAATTACATGAAGTTTTATCGTAACGCGTGGAACTCTCTTTTGATTGAGGACAACATATGAGTTTCAAAGCGATTAGAAAAAAATTGAATCCAACGTTATAGAGATTGTAACAATAATTTAAGAAATACAGATAAATTTACATTCTCCCATCATGCCGTACATGCATCTTGATTCGAAACACGGATAATTGAAAATATGAACTAAGTATTTTTAAAACGTCATATGTCAATTTGTTTTATATAGTTTTGAATTGTTATAAAAAATAATAATTTTACGTAGTCGAGAGAGGAAAAACACCAATGAATAGCAATGTAAACTCTTTACTTTCGCCGAAAGGAATGTCTGAAATGTCTATTATAAATGACAGAAATGTCGATGGTTCAAATAAACATCCTATAAAATATCGCACACGACTCTTTTATATCCGTCATCTAGTCATAACTATCTCCATATTTACATCATATTCTGCAGCAAATATTCGAGCGTTATTCTCATAACGGTTCAGTAAACCCGCTGTCGTCAGAACAAACAATATCGCGAAGGAAAGTTGTTGTACGACATCGGGAGAGTTTCTGTGGCTTCTTCATGAAAGTCGGTGCGGTTGAAAGTGACGCGATCGTCTCTTCTCGATTCATTTTCCCTGGTCTTTCAATATCATCTTTTTTCTCCTCACGACGGTATGACGCGACTCTCTCATCGTTATGACGGTTCATTTCGCTTCCTTCGTTCGTCTCGGGTCTTTCATCAAATTATAAGAATCACCATGGCTCTCCTGTGTTCGGAAATACCGTGACTTCCGAATGATATCGCGAGAAGGTCGGGAATGGTAAACGTCACAAGAATCATCAAAATTTCCCGCCTAAGACGAGACGCTGAAATAGCCTCTCTCTAGCTTATCTAGATAATTGATTTAACAACTTAAGATCTTAATACTTCGATTATCGTCGGATCATAAACATATATAAAAAAATAACAATGTGAAACAAATTATTTTTTACGAAGTTAGAAGGATTAATTATACTTTGTGTGAATTCTTACATCCAAAATTTGCTTCAAGGTGTCTCGAACAATCAAAGTGAATTACGAGGACTATGCAAATACGAAGAGGAAGGAAGACTCACTCACATAAGCAAAGTTGCAGGACCGCGGCGAAGAGGGCTGCGAGTTTCCGTGCTGCCATGAGAGTCGACCAGTTTTCTGATGAGTCTTCGGGACACCAGTCGGCGATCTGAAAATGGAGAGAAATAGTTTTCAATAAATATGCAGTAATTGTCGACAGTCATCAACGGTAACAAATAAAACTCATAACATTCAAATGTATTGAAATAGTTCATAAGATATAAAATTCATAAGATATAAAATATTTATCAACATAAGTTGAATAAATCATAATAATAATTACGTATAGCTTCAGGTTTACCTGTGTGCTTAGTAAGCGCGAGAAATTTGTTTCTTGTTTCAGTTCGCATCATACATTGTTTGTATCAATAAGTTGAATCAGTCGGAAGAATAATTATTCTCCTCAGTTTCTAATTTATGTGTACACTTGTAAATAAGCGTAAAAGATTTGTTTCTTGTTTTAATCCCCAACACATATCGTTTGTTTCCTGTTTTTTATTTTATTCTTTTCTGACTTGAAAGAGAGAGAGAGAGAGAGAGAGAGAGAGAGAGAGAGAGAGAGAGAGAGAAAAATACGTCAATTTTAATTATCGTTCATTTTAACTCTTTCGATACCCTTCGCAAAGGTGAAAGGATTGACGAGGGAGAAAAAGGGAGTAGCCGTAAGAGGGTTCAACGGAAACGGAGAGAGAAAGAGGGAGCAAGAGATCGAAAGTAGCTTCGAAGCAAACTAACCACAACGCTACGGGTTCGCCGACTGTAATTAATGACCACCTCGTAGTTATCCTATCACCAATTAAGAGAGTTACGCTGAGAGAGGCGTCCCCTCGTTATTCCAAAGTGGTTAAAGATCACGAAAGCACAGTACGCGTGCATTCGTGCACGATTCGGCTCTAATGAACGGGTGCATATGAACAATGAAGTGTAAAAACCGATTAAACATTAGCAAAGAACACGCAAGGAGCGTCCGCTGCAAGATTCCTTCTCGCAATATCAGCGAAAAACTAAAGAGGGTAATAAAGAAAATGATTTTAAAAGAATTTTCTTGAATAGAAAAGGGAGCAAAAATAGACGTAGGAAAATACAAGAAAATATCTAAAAATGCTAAATAAATAATAGTTGCATATTTTAAATTTAGATTAAAAAAGGGTTTAGAAGATAGAAATTTACCTATCGGTGGCACAATTCCCCCATAAAGTTCACAATATAAACAACAGAATAAAAGTAAACTTTCACAAAGTTACAAGTTGTATACAAAGTGAAGTATATTTAATCTTTGTTGTACTTGAAGCTGTTATCTAAGGTGGACTAATACTATTGGTACAATTCACATTTTCTTTTATCATATTACTACTTTTTTCAACTTTTCAAACACTATTTTGGAAGCAAACGCCATGAGACGAAAAACTTTAATGTTTCAAACTTTTCCAATCCCCTGATAAAAATCTTTTTCAAAACTATCCGAAAATTGTACATATATGTGTATATATATTGCATTTATGGTTTAATATTAGACTGTAAGTCTATATTATATTGTATTGTATATTGTATTGTATTATATTGTAAGTTAGAAATGAGAAAATCACGAATATTAAAATAAAATTCAACTGTCTAATATTAAATCATAGATGTATGTGTATATGTTTATCTATATGTATGCATGATACGAAATTTTTGAATATTGATTTGTAATAAAAGAATGGAAGAGTTCAGAGGAACTGTCTTTTGTGGAATTCTTGCGTCAGATAACGCACCATTCTTTCTGCGTCCTGCGGCAGCACGCTTTTTCCTCGTCGACGGAACATCCGCCGACTCATTCCACGATGTCGATAAAACCGCGGATGAGGAATTTTTATTCCCTTGCATGTCACGCGATGAAAGAAAGTGTCGACGAGGCCATCGATCCCGCACTGGCCGCACCTGCTTCCAACGCAGATCAATCTGTGATCCACCATCACCTCCGAGATTTACAATTTCTAGGATGCACTAATAGCAAGCAGAACGATGTACGTACAAATAGATGAATCAAGTCTTAGTCTATTTTTCGTCCAAATAACGACTATCTCGATTTGCAAACAATAAAATTAATTAAAATAAGAGAAAGAAAGAACGATTTTGCTAAAGTATTCAAAAATTTAGTTAAATCCAGATCTAAAAACAGTTTGGTTGGATTATCAAAATAATTATTATGTAGGACGCATAAGCTGATTGCTAGAATATAACGACTTTTTGCAGCATTGCTCGTCATATCTGAATATTTCCTACATAATTATTTTATTTAGTTCAACAAAATTATTTTCAGATCTGTATCTCTCTCCAACTAAACTTTTAGATACTTCAACAGAACTGTCCTTTTGTACATCATACATATAGACAGTAACGAAGAGAATAAATACAAAATGTATGAACATTCTTACAAAATAACGTTTGTTTCGCGTTTTCAATTTATAGTTATCGCGGAGGTATTGATTCCCTTGACTACAGATATTACAGGAAATCGTAAAAGAATTTTTCTGAAATACTTAAATGTAAACATATTAAAATTAACAAGAAATTTCCCGTGTGTTAGTTGCTTACACGGGCATGACGTTCCAAGGCTGACGAGAGAGAATCCAACTTTTAGAAGGCCTTCAAAATTCTATCGTGCATCCCATACAAGAGTAAAATTCGTTGTCCGCGTCGAGTTTGCATGAAAACGCGAACGAATAAGCGTCAGAACACGCAACGCGTTGGCTGTCGCAACGCGCGCTCGACGTTTCGGTCCATCCACTAAACGAACACACTCTCTCTCTCTTTCTCTTTAGGCGGCCAATACAAGCCACCACGCACATCCATTCCGACAACGTCATCCCGCCAACGGTCGGCGATGCGACGCGATGCCCATAAAGCATCAAAACGACGCTTTGTTGCGGCAGCTTTATGGCGTAACAGCTGATGCGCGGCGGTGACGGATCGATTCGCTATTTGTCAGCAGTCATCTCGGAAGACAATCCGAACCTATGCATCGAGGCGCGCCTGGAGGAAGAGGGCTGCGCCGAAGAAAAATGAAAGACGGAAAGAATGGAGAGCGGAAAGGGATGGTTATATGGGGCACACTCGGAAAGGCGCGATTGATTTATCGCAAAAAGAGGCCGCGGTAAGTGGACTATTTTTCAATGAATCGGTCGAGAACGAGGGAGCGAGAGAGAAAGAGTGAGGAGGTGCCCCGATGGAAAAATGGAATTTTTCCGTGGGAAAATGGAATTTTGAGCGCACCGAGAACCTCCGGGCTCCGAGAGGAGTGCCAGCCGTCATACGTGCCTCAGTCACCCTCCGGTGATTTTGTGGGTGTTTCGATACTCCCGAGAGCAGGACGACAGTGGTTATGGGGTGAGATACGTATATCGGTAAGGGGGGAGGAGGGGATAGGACAGAGAGGCGTGGGACGTACCGTAAGTTATGACTTTCGTCTCGCTCCCGCCATCGTTGCCGTACCGACGGCTCTATGAATGTATGCATGAGATACGAACTTTATGCTTTATGCATTGAACGCGCCGGTGATAAGAAGTCGCGCGCGTATGGCCAACGCGACTCTACATTTCGCGTTGGCGAGTGCGGAGGAAAAGAGAGAAGGCGGACCCTCTTAGTTCTCAGTCCAAATAGATACTACTTTGATAATTAGAATGAGGAATATCCCAATATTACGTTTACTGTCGTTGAAGAGTATAAGATAGTGAAGCCAAAAGTAACATACCCTCGATTATACAGTATAAATTATATTGTCGATCTACCGTCGTATGATTATCATATACCCAATTATGATTCATTACTTCTTACACGGAAAAAATGATTTCGTTGAAGTATCTAAAAATTTAGTTAGATACAGATTCTGTATCTGATACAGATACAGATACAGAAAATAATTGTATTGGATCATCAAAATAATAATGTAGAAATCTCATGATGAGCAATGTTGCAAAAAAATGTTAATATTTTAACAACCTTTTGAGCGTTCTCCTACATAATTATTTTAATAATATAATAAAATTATTTTCAGATTTGTGTGTGTGTGTGTGTGTGTATTTGCTAAAAATTTTAGATAATTCAGCAAAACCGTCCTTTCTATGTAGATCTATTAAAACAAATCCTAAAAGTATCTATCTTGTTCTACTACAAGTATCATGTATGTGAAAGTCATATATACATATATGAATATCGCATAAAACAAATACGTATAATATATCGTATACAATATACTAAAATATATTATGTGTTGTATATGATTCAATTAATATAAATTAATAATAAAAGTGTTGAGAAGGGCTACGAACCATAAGAAAATAAATATAACTGTCACACATATGATTCTGTCGTACAACAGAATAAGGTCCTTCAGAACTTGCTTTTATTAAATCTAGCGGGAGTGAAATTATTATCTACGGATGTATACCGCAATCCAAGATGATAATTATAGGCGATCGTCTTGATATTGCTACATTAATTATGTAAAACTTGTAAATTGAAAGTGACGAAAAATAAAATTTTAATTCGTAAAATCACTACAGAGACGGAACTGTATAACGAAGTCTTGTGCTTAACTTAATTTCACGTGATTTGATTTTAATCGGATTTTAAGTTGGAAGTTTGTTGCCACCGAGATATTTAATGCCGTAAATGACGAAGTTGCGAAAAATTCTAACCGGATGGAAGATTCGAGTTGGTCTCAAGATATCCGTAATTGAAAGAAAAGGCTATAGCTCCAAAACAATTTATATATACGCGATCGATCGCGCAGTCATGTCTGGGAGACCAATTTCTTTGAATGCCGATTGAGAGCTGATAGCCGACTGCAAATAAAGGATTGAAGACAGCGTTTAATAGAGACGCGAATATCTCCGCAAAGAGTACACAACGACCAATATGGAGACTCGTGTCTTATCATACATCTTTGTATGTATACCGCGTACTCGAGTACCGTCCTGTTATTCGAAGCCACGATTAATATCCTCATGATCGAATAATCATTTTCTCAAATATCACCCAGGATAGATAGTGGATTAGTCCAAAAAATGAAAAAATCATGATGCCGTCAAAATGACTTCAAAATGATTATTGAAAATCACTTTTCGATCAGTTACCATTTTAATGTCCAACTATTTTAATGTTAGCATGACCTGTTGTTCTGCTTGGAAAATAAAGATAAAAATTTTTGGATTACAGGAACAACCAATTAATTTTCTTTTAAATCTATTGTTTAATTACTCAATTTTCCGATATTATATTTAACTCTTAAGCGCTTTTTCGATATAGCGTTCCCAGCTATCTTTTTTCAATGCCTTTCCAATGTTTTTTCCTATTGCTTATTTATTAATAAAGATACCTACATGTGCTTGACATTATTAGGACTCAGACACAATAAACAGAAAAAGAAATAGGAATAACAATAGGTAATAAATAAATTCCAACTCATCAGAAATTGTGCATTGATAGACGGTTTGATAAGTTGAAATCTGTTGCCTGTGTGTTATTCTCTGTTCCTATTCCTTATTCCGGTAAAACTTTACCTTTACACAACCTACTTCTTGAAATGACTTTCGACTGATCTTGATGTTGATCTTTCGCGACGTTCGCTACTTATTAAAAAGTTACTAATAGTGTAGAAATAGTGTTGAAATTTTATTTTATTATTTTTTCACATGAAAACAAATTCTTTGCTTTAAAAATACAAATCCTTTTCTTATATAATTTATATATTTTTAGAGCAAAGAATTGTGTTTTAAAGCACAGAATTTGTGTTTTAAAGTAGAGAATTTATGTTTTTAAAGCAGAAAATATTTTATTATAATATCATTTTTAGACCGTGTATGTGAGAGATACAACCGATAAATTATAGCCCTATACGGTCGAAGCTAAATTTTAAAATGCTTTAAATAATTCAATCTGGAATCACTAAATATGATATGTATGTACTTGACATATAGTATATATCACAATTGTAGTCTAACGAACTGTGCACCGAAATATTTCCGGACTAAACACAATTAAACCACTGTAGTAATTTGGCGAATTAAATTAAATTCTAATAATTTCGATGCTCAATCAGGGATCATATTTCAAAGATGTTAATATGCTGAAAAAACTGTAATTAAACTTATTGCGAAAAATATTACCTCGGCCGGGAGTCGTACCCGGATTTCTTGTATTCCGTATTAATATTTTATTATATAAAGTAACACTTAACTTTGATCGTTTATAACTTTTTCATGAATAATGTGCGATGGTTAAAATCTGTTGGAGGTCACTGAGGAATGAATGAATATCACAATTCTTCAAAATAATGACTTTGTACCCAATAAATAATCCTACACAGTTGGAAAAAATGTGTTGAATTTAACATAAATCGCATGTTCCAAACGGTCCACTCAAATTTTTGAGTTAATTTTACACAAAATGAATATGTTAGAAGGTAACACAAATATTATGTAAGAGAATAAATACAAAGAAAGATAACATCGACACAGTTTGTAAACATACCGTGGGAACATATTTTTTTTCAGAAAATTAACATTTATATGTTAAATTAACACATATTTCATTCATTTGTCTTAGAATTTACATTTTAAAATACATTTTTATGTTACTTTTTCACTTACTCATAAATTGTGTCATTTTGACACTAAGAAACATTGATATCAATTTCACAAAAAACTTTTAAATAACGTAATCACATTATGTTAAATTAACACTCAAATATGTTAAAAAATTCAACACAAACGTGAGTGGACCGTTTCCAACACAAATACACAAATTTTTTTACTGTGTATTATTTAGTAATAAATAAATGGTAAAATGTTGTTAAAAATATTATCAACTTTATTTGTTAATAACTTATTAAAACAAGTAGCGTCGTGAAAAATCAAGAATGATCAAACATCCAATTGATTAAGGTCAGTATCAAGATCAGTCGGAAGTAATTTGGGGTGGACTTGTAAAGTTTTACTCTTATTCCTTCCATTGTATCCGAGTCCTTATGATTTTTATTAATGGTTGCGTTTGACGTATTATTTTATCCTTGCTATTCACCGAATGTTAAACGCATTACACGTTTTATCAGGGCAATGTCTGATTATCGTTTTGATTAAAAAAAAATTTTTGTAATGTGTGTTCATTATTATGAAAGTTATAAGCAACCGAATTGAGAATGGCATACCGCAATGCATTATACGTAGTGTAACGTTGAAGGATTAAACATGCATTCAAGCAACATACGAAACTGTTAAATTCATCTCCGTATCAAAGTAATCATCTATATCAATAGCACAGGGATGATGCTTAATAGAATCGCATTCGCATCTCGAGTCGCATGTTATCGAGAAACTGTAGAAGCATTTCTCCGAAGCGGTATTGCTTTTAATCGTAAGCTATAAAGCCCGTAAGCTTTGGAATCGTGGCGAGGTAGAGGGAAACGAGAAGTAAGTGGAAGCCTCACCGTGCGGAACGTTTATGGACGAGAACGCGCACGATCGGACGATTACTCTTGGCGCGAGACGCCCTGCGGCGGTAATAACTGTCTCTGCTCACGAAATGAAGAGACAGTTAATCTAATCTTCACAGTAACGACAGCGACGGGCTCTGGGATTTATTCGTTCGTAACGACGTAAACCGTACAAATTGGCGACCGGCACACGCCGTCCTAATTGCTTTCCGCGCCTCTCTCTCCGGATATACGCGTGATAAATCTTTAAACATTAATTCGATTGTTAGGCGTGTGCACGGGCACCTGCGTTCTTGACACTCGTCCACGGCGAATTCTTAGCCTCTCGGTACCCACATTTAAAGTCGAGGTGCCAGGTCTGGTCTCGTAAATGTAAAACGATGCAAACACACTCTAAATTTTTGGGAGTGAAATTTCACTCCCGAAGAGTGATAGTTGCGCCAGTCCGGCAGGAGTGAAATTTTCATTCTTAGAGAGTGAACGTGACATGGAAGTTGTCCCACTCTTAGAGAGTGAAGAATCACTCTTAGAGAGTAAAAAAATCACTTCAAGCGAGAGTCAATTTTCAATCTCTGCGAAGAGTGAATAACTTCACTCTCCGAAAGCAAAGACTGAAAGTAAATATTAAGTTTAGCCCTCCTACATCCAATCTTGACGAAATTAGGCTCATTTGACGTATTTTTGCACAAAATGAACGAATATGGCAGAAAAAAACGTCGCTCTGCCTTGCGAAACGAGATATTAATCATTAAAATTGACCTTTTAGAAAAGATCATTCCTTGAAGGAATGAAGTGAAATTCACTCTTACTGGACTGGCGCAACTATAATTTTTCCTGGAGTGAAATTTCATTCCCAAAAATTTAGAGTGCATGTTTTGAATTTTTAGCCGGTTCAATGTCATCGTAGAAAACGTGTCTAAAAAAATATCATCGTCATATATTTTCGAATTATTTTATTTTATATCCTGTGCTATATTGCCTTTGTCGTAAACTATATCTTCAACACGAGATTGAAGATATATTTTATGAAAATTTAACATTATTTCTCACACGCACAGAGAAAAGACAGGAGGAATCACGGAATACTTTTAAATATTAGCAGAAATTTGATAGAAACAAACGCTTATGAATGGTTTAATCCATTCTGCCGTCGCAGCGTATTTTATGTTAGCCATTATTATCGAATCAATTTTGTCTGGACGATTTCGTTACTTTTGTCTTTCAGTATCTGCCATCCCTCGCGCGAATTAATACATTCCATAATTTCGCCACCATTAGCGGACCGCGCGCATTGGGGTAATAAAAACAGCGTAATTATTAAAAAGTCGCGTCACAACGCGACGTTCGTGTTTTCACCTTCCACATGACGTGCCAATTATATTTTTAAAAGCTCTCTCGCACCACGGTCAGTAACATACACACATACACACACGTGCGAATGTGTGTCAGCGACAATAAAGGTACCATACTCTTCAAGGTAGCATCGTACCAGGATAGCGAACCTTGTTACGCGACAAAGTACGCGCACTTTTAGCCGCAATTCCGTGTCATTTGGTCGCCATTAATGAATATGACGGGGGTGGGATAGAAAAGAGGGTAGGATCTCCCGCACAGAGAAAAGCACGATCGAGAAGGACCGTTTTCGCGGTAGGGAAAACAGGAACGGAGCCAACTTCATAATGCGAGCTTGCCGCATAGAGAAGGCTAGCTAAGCCGCGCTTAGCAACTCGTTTGTGGAAAATTTGAAGTACGCAGAGAATCCCTAGGGACGGGGAGTGCTCGTGGAATTTCTATCGCATGGTCCGAAGTGCATTATGCAGCAGAATCGAAACTCTTTCGCGGAGCTCCGCTTAATTTCTCCCCAGCTACATGCACACAGCTCGCTCGGGGATGAGAGACTCAGGGATGATATCCTACTCAGATGTTACGCAGGACAGGGCGGCAGCTAATTCAATAAGGTCGTGCGCGAGCGAACGAGTTCATCCAAGTTAATTCATCAAGTAACTTTCTTGCTGCCCGAACATGCTTTTTCTCACAATTATGTTAATTCTGAATGATAATATTTGCGTAATTTGGATTAATTCTAAATGATAATATTTGTAATTTGGAATAATTTAAATTTTCGCGAATATGCTTTTCAATTACATCTCTATTTTATCCATTAGATTATTAACTTGAAATATTTCGAGGCGACTAATTAAAATTTATGTGGCATTGAATCGCATCTTCTTCTCTTCACAATACTGCTATTGTAGTAAAAATCCAGATTTGCCGAAAAGCGCGTATAATGACTGCTCATTAATCCTTGAATCAAGGCAAGAAATCAAATCCACGCTGACCGTTCAAAATGCAATTCGATTATGGCTGATGCAGGTTACCCGTCGACAGGCCGAGAGCGCGCCGCGACATAAAACGGCATATATTCAATTCGAAATAACAATGGGGGGGCCTCTGTCGCGGACACTCCGGCGTCGATTAAACGACTCCAATTTGAAAGGTAAAACCACCGAATTTGATTTCGCGCGCGTTTCTATGCGCCGAAATCCCTCACTGTCAGCTCGGTCGCCTGCAGTTTCGAACGTATACGAAATAATCGTATGAAAATAATGGACGTGCGATGGCGTGAACGAAATTGGGACGCAGTCAACGCGAAGGCGAAAATGTTCCTTGTTAAAAAAAAAAAAACATTTTCACGCAACAAAATCAATCGATTCTGCCCAGTTATATAATTACTATATATATATATATATATATATATATACTATGTATAAAAATTAAGAACCAATTATTTGAAGTCCAATTAAAATAATAATAATATAAATTATAATTTTTATTTTTATTAATAATTTTTAGGATTATTGGAATAACTTGTCAACGAAATTAATTGATGGTGCTAGATACGCGGGATACGAGGTGTAAAAATACACCGAAGGTTAATGTCGCATAAAAACGGGCTTTCACGAGAAATTTCAATCGAAGTTTGATCATTTAGGTAAATCAGCGGATTTTTTTGTATTTCTCTTCGCGCATTTGACATGGGACATTCATCAGTTTGCGCCATCACTTTGTATCTTTTACTATTAATATATTCACCGTTATGTTCACCGAGAGTCGATGCCTACGATTTATGTCTCGTATAAATGTCATTATTCACCTAACGCGGCACGTACATCGCATTTACAGATGTAATTGCGCTGTTTATATCCCGCGAACGTAAACTGATGCAATGCTATCCCTGGTAGTCGAGAATTTCCGGAATTTCTTCGAATCCAACGTAATTCGTTCGTTGTCGCGGTCGGCGAGCACGCAAGACGCGAACTGCCGTAGCCCAACGGCGCAATCTAAGAAAATAAGCGGCGATCTATCAGACGGAAAATTGCATCCAGAATTGAAGAGCGCGAAGGTGAAAAGGTCTCGAGAGTAAAGAGAATCTCGAGTCGAGAGGCGGAAGTGCTTAGCAATCGGTAGGTTGGGTGCTCTACATAAAACATAAGTGTGTGTAGTTCACATATACGGTGCGCGAGATTGGTCCATCCGTGCGATCGATCATATTTTCAAGAGAAAAAAAATTAGAAGCGTACAATGAAATAATTGTATACGCTACAATATAATTACATAATAACGAACTAATTATAATTAATCAAATACAAATCAAAGCTTCAAAAAAATATTTTCTCACATCTTGATTTCGCGATTTTTGGAGAAAATAATTTTTGTAATCGCAACATTGTCTGTCGATGATTATAACGCAGCATCCTGAACGTTTTCATTCGTACAATTTTTGTGAAATGGCACGATGTAAACAAGTTAGCGTGTAACTTCGGACTTGCGCAGCTCAGGTGACAGTCGCCCCATCGGCCAAATAAATCTTTCCATTCAATGGGCGCGTTACGGAGTCGCTCTATTTACCCTCGTCTCGACACCGCGCCTCTTCTATTTCCGAATACACAACTAAAATCCACTCTGCCCCACTCTCTCTCTCTCTCTCTTTCTCCCCGCCCGCGCGTATGTCTTTTGCATCTCGCAGGCTTTTACGAGAAATAGAACGCCTGCATTCACAGAATGAAAACCTCGTTTCGCCACTTGTAACGAAATATTGCGCGAAATGAAACGTCCGACTGACTATTATTAACCGGCTGATTTTCCCTCGGGAAAGATTGAAAACAGTGAGCGCTGTATTTCTTAAATATTTCAATATCTGTTACTTCACTTCAGCGAGCGCTTTTCATTCACTTTTTGTACAACAACTATAGTTTTCTATTCGGCGGTAAAAATTCGTTATCGCGGTAGATACGTACTTTTTTCATTTGACTCAACAATCCCATAAAAGCTTTTTTCGAATTTTTAGTTTTTCGAATGATTGTAATACATACCTATATTAAAAATTTTGACAATAATGTTGAGTCAGATCAACAGTTCGTAGCTACGAACTTCAAAATTCAAGCACCTTTATTAAAAATGAACGAAATTTAAATTTAAAAGAATATTATACTCTATTTTCAAAAGATTACTCTTTTGAATTTTGTAATTTTTACATATAGAAAACTATAAACTAGACAAAATAGGTCTTCACATCTTATAGACATGTTACGTGCCCAAAATAAATTTACGAAAATTTTCAATTTTCTAACGTAAAAGCTTAAAATTTTTCCTACAAAATCGTTTTTAAAAATGTTTTGCTAGGATTTTTTGTTATTATATAAGTTATGCGGATTAAATAAAAAAAGCATAATGATATAATTGCCTGCAAATTTTATTAAAAACATATAGACGATACAAATGAAATAGCGCTACGATTCAACTTCTGTTCCGACCAAATAAATTGTATGATTTATTTACAGTTTAAATTATATCGTTGTAAATTTGTAATTAAAGCAATTTAGAATAAAACGTATATGTATAAAAATATTGACACATGTATCTCATATTTATAATTATGTATCATATTTATATCGTATATTAGTATAGATGATATAAATATACAAGTTAATAATTTATTAATTTAAATGTTTATTATTAGATATTTAATTAGGTTTAACGAATTTTATATGTTCTTATTATAAATGTAATCGTGATCGTAACGTATACTTTAATTGACGTCTAAAAAAAGGTCTATAAAAAATCGTAAAAACGTAAATTTTATTTTGTGCCACAACGCGGAACTGAAGAGCATTGTATCTAACTCACTCAATCAGTCGATTACTGCTTTTCACTTTATCAGAAATCGCGACGTCGCGCAGCACGCCTCCCTCGTTTCTCCCGAGAGCAATCTGCGCGGGCTGTGAACGACCGTGAGACGCAACGTGTATCGGTTGCTCTCAGCGGGGTGGGTCGTTTGATAAATTTTATGGAATCGAAGAAAGAACGATATTTTGCCCCAACAGCATGCGCACACTGTGTCGGTATGTTTTCCACGACCATCTCGATCCTCCCTCTACTGTTCGACGTTTGTACCTGCTCGTGACAGGTGGATCGCAGTTATTCAACCGGGCGATACGGCAACTGGTTACTCTCTCGTACACGTGCCCACCCCCGATACATTTCCATTTCCCACCCTGTGCACCCTACGAATCGCGGTTTCGGTTTATACGGCTCCAAAAGTCGCGTGCTCTCTATTAGCTACACAAAAATTATCTATGTGTTAAAGAACAGTAAAATAACAGTTTTCTGAAAATTTAAAATCCTTTTTTGTAAATCATAATCACATTAAGATAATATGGTGTTGAAAAATCTCAAAAATAGTTTCACCTATATAGTCAATATAGCTTTAAAATAAACAAGTAGCCCAAAACAATTTATACTAGGCTGTATATTACGTGAAATTTAAATATTGCAAAATTATAATTAAAGACACCATTAGCTAAAATTTGTCCGCCAAGATGATACCTGAAATCATCAAATTTAGCGACAAAATCGTTAAATTGGCAATTGTACTTGGGATAAGGACATGTGTCCACCTTTCAGCCTCTCCTTGAAACGCCCGGAAGTCTAATCAGAAATGTTTCTCCAGCAGACTTGGCTTCGCGATTCGTTTAACCAGTCCAATCGTACACGGCCCGTCGATTCCGCTTGTTACGGCTCTCCTTTGCAGAGAAATAAGTTGCCCGTGATTCCCCGCGTAGCGCGATTCTTTCGATCGCAGGCACTCGTACGCCGATACCGGTTTTCGTATTACCTACACTGGTTAAACCCTTATTGCGCGCTATACGTGTGTCGTATATGGCGCGGAACGATCCTCTCTCGGCGTACTGTAACTTCGGTATTTTCTACGCCCGGAATTTCAACGGTCAGAAATGTTTTCCTCACAAAAAAGCTTTCGCGCAGTGTAAGTTATATCATCGACCTTTGTAGAAAATACTTCTGCAACGAATTGGCCCGATTAAAATGCCTTAAAGTAAAGTACCTCTCTGACCTAATACGTTTCCATTGCGATGTTTGTTAAATTATATTGGCTGATATGTTTCCAAAAGTTTATTCAAAGGAAATTTCATTTGAAATTAACTTCTCTCTGTTTCAATACTCAATTTACAACGCTATAAAATTATATCTCTTGCCACAAGTGAAGTTCTCCTAAGCCATTAAACCTTTCCGACCCAACGAACTCAATCAAAGTCACATAAATTATGTCTTGCTGAAACGGAAACGTACGATCCGAAAACAGCTAATATTCTTTAAGAGCTAATCCTCGAGCGTTTCTCGTTAATTTACCAATAATAAAATAAAAGAATCTAAAATGACGCAAGTTAATATTGCAAAATCAATTGTAGCAAGATCAAAAATGTAATTTTTATTATTAGATTTAATCCAGTAAATCCTTATACACCTTGTGTGCATTTTGATACTTAAATCGATTCACTAATAAGTTATGTAACGTTACGCATTTTACGTGCGTCGCATTTAGAGCCAGACGATCGTTTCTATCGTACCCGTTATTGTGCCACCGCGACGTTTGTGCCGCATAATTCAGCATCGTGAAAAATTCGTGGAATGCATCCGATCGATAAATTGGCTCGCGATTGAAATCGGATGCAACGCGCGCGCGCGCCTCCGGCGAAACTTCTCTCAGTATAAAGAGATGCATTTTCGTTCCAGCCACTCGGAAACACTTTGGCGACGGAATAGTGAGTGTTTACTTCTTTCCTCCTCTTCCCTTGCATTCGGAGTAACATCTCGGGGGTGCGCACCGACTGCACGCTGTGATTCCTTTAAGCATTCCACGATGGATGCGCGAACGTGCGTCTGCTCGCATCCCACATCCATCCGTCTCTCGCACCTCTCCTTGCTCTCGCACGCCCTCCTATTATATAAACTGAAAGGGTAGGTAGAGGTCCGACTATACTCGCGGTTTATATAATACAACATCGGGGACGCAGCGCACGTATGCAATTCCTCCATAATTCCTTGGTTTGCCTCATCCCCGTCGCGCCTTCAGCCATGGAGGAAACGAGGAGCGAAGAAGAGGAGTGGTGAGTCGGGGGAGTCGATAATACGATTCCTCGTATGTCCTCGACATGAACACGCGCTGCATTTGCCAACCTCTTGCACCCACCTCGCACACAGTCGCTCCTCTCCCTCTACCCCTGGAAAATCTAATCAACCGTCTTCTCCCTGCCGCTGCCAAAGTTCCTCCTTGTCCTCCCCCACCCATTCTACTTCCATCGTGCTCTTCTTCCGTTTTGCATTATATGTGCCTATTTTTCCAATTTAAGTCGTGGTAACTGTGATCCACTTTAGTGGATTGGAATTCCATCCGGGGGGACAAGAAGAAGAAGATGTGCCTATTTGTCACATTTTATCACACATACATTGCAGTTATACATATCGAGAATATGCATTTATAACATTTCGATAGAAGGTATAAAATTACTTGTACGGATGCCTAATAAATAAAGTTTAAATAAACTACTTAAAATAGGAAAAGAGAGAGAGAGAATTTTTGTATCTCAATCACAAGACGGATCCGTGAAAATTAAAGATAAGAATCGCTATTCTTTTTCCATTGGCAAATGAAAAAAAATTATTACGCATTATTTAAGACTCCGTAATGGCTCTGCAACATCGAGCTCTCAACACGTAACTTGAGGGTTAATTTCCCGCTGCAATTACTGCGTGCTGGAGCTCGCAGAATGGGTCGAAGCAAATTTATGCGAGTAACGGGAGCAACATTGTTTCTCTCTCTCTCTCTCTCTCTCGCTTCTCTACCTCATTTTCCTGTCATCTCCCTTACCCTATCCTTTCCGCCCCATTTTAATTCTCGTTCGCCGCACGCCGGCGCGAATATCGGCGATTAAAGTGGTCTTAAAAGACCGACGAACCGTACGTCGTGCTATATGAAATATTCCTCGGTCGGCAAAGGTCCATTTCGATGGGCGAACGACTAGCAGGTCACCGGAACGACGACGACGACGACGACGACGACGTTCTGATAGAGGAAACGTGTTCGGGCGACATGCCGTGCATACAGAACGTGCCGCTCCGCTACTTTTCTCGCACGCGCCGAGCATTCTCGCTGCTAAAAAGCTTGTGGTCACCCTCGAATACGTCGTTCTGTAAATCAAAGCCGATCGTCCGCACATAAACTATCGCCATCGTTCGAACCGCACAGATTCTTAATGGTCTCCTCGCAGAGAGAAACCACTCACAATCACCGTGACTGCTCTCAAACGAGTTCCATTTTATATAATATGTCATAACAAAACTGTTGGAGATGGTTATTATCGAGTGTTACGATGCGATCTTCGAAATTGAGACAGAGGGAGAAATAACTTTCTATCGTTTAACAAGTTCATTTTTAGATAAAAGCTAAATTAAGAAGCTACCGACATTCAAATTAGAAATGAGAAGAAAACTCATTAAGATTTACAACATCTGTATTAATTATCCACTATCCGTCCCGCTTTGAAGTCGAAAAACTCATCTTCATAAAAGGCAATATCGAGCGACGACGTACATGATATTACCGAGAAGTGTCAGTCGCGTTATTCGCGTTGCAAATTTCATCGACGCGACAAAGTCTAGAAAGCTGTAAAAATTATTACGTCGTTAATCCGCCGTTACGAGCAGCTGGAGAAGATTTCACGCACCGCAACGTACGGTCCGACGACCCTTTTAAAGCCACTTTAAATGCCAATATTTGCGCCATGTGTACGTAAACAGAAATTAAAATAGGGAGTGAAGGAAGGCTTGGGTGCATGAACGAGGGTGGGTGCACTATTTACGTTGGGATACCATTCAACCCTTTTCGAACGACACCTGCTTTAATCGGAACGTTTATGCGCGGCGATGTACTCCCTTGAATATCATTTTGCTTGTCGAACAAGTGAACGTCTCTATATATCTTTGTCAGTACGTGGACCATTTATTTCGAAAACGATCGATATTAATTTCCGAAATAAATAGATCATCTGCAAAACACTTGAAAGTAAATAGAGACAATATTCAACGGAGAAATTCGTTGAAATTCGTTTCTCAATTTAATACGCTCGTCTAACAAATAATTTTCTAATAATACTTTAGTGAGCTTAAATCTACACAATAAGTTTTCAGAGAGGGAAAACTGCATACGTTTTCATGCCCGACACGATCCGCGTTTACACCGCAAAAAAATATACGCCGTAAACTTCATTTTTCAAATGAGTGTTTCAAGCGCCGGAGAAGCTGCCGCGAAATGCAAGCGCATCACACTCACACATTATCGCGTAAGCTTTACAGCCCCGGTTGTAAATTTCGCCAGCGTCGAAAAAAAAATAAACAAGGTGCGAAAACGCAACGCGTCGATCCGCCAAAATTTACGACCCGCATGCCCAAAACGTCGCGCTGTGAAAAAGACGGCGATGCGTTAATTTCACCGCTGAATTTTTCGCAGTCGGATCATCGCCTATATCTCCGTATCGTGCATTGTCAACGTCACGAAACGCAATTTTATGGGAACGGACGGGGAGCGTTATGAATTTCATGTTTCAGATTCGCGTTCGTCCATAATATCTTGATCTGAAAATTATTCCAACAGAGTTGATCGAAACGCGTTCTAGAGAAAAGAAAAGAAAATTCGAAAGAAATTAATAGATCATTTTTCATTTCCGCTGTTTCTGTAATTCATCATGTAGATATTTCTCGATAAAGAACTTATTTAGCTTGCTAATGTTTGAATTCTCGAGAAGCACGCTATCTCGGACTGAATACAAATTTACAGAAGCCGCCGGGAAAATTCCGCGCGAATAAACCGCTGCCGTCAGACTCCAAATATCCCCTTCCGTTAACGTTCTTGAATCGTTCCAACCATTTCCGCATGGGAAGCGCGGCTGGATATTCTTACTCCGAGCACGCGGTGTGCACGCGATTCTCCAAGCAACACCGTTAATTATTTTCCGCGGGCTCTTGTGTACCGCATAAAATGACGGGCAAACTTCGCGATGTTCGTCTCGACGGAAGGCCACGTGCCGTGACACAGGCAGTAAACTCGATATTCCCGTCTCGGATAAAGTCGCTGCAACTGGCAGCAACAACAGGGACTTGCGTGTCACTCTTAAATAGTATCGTCGTCCCTTCGTTTTCACGGATCTTTTCTTTTAGAAACGCCGCAACTTTCGTAAAATTAATAAGATATCTTAAATGCAACTTACAATCTCACAATCAGATTTTTTCTTCAAAAAGTTAAGAAGAAGACAAAAAGTTTTCCGAAAGAACATTCAAGTAATTATTTATACAGTTGGCAACAAGTATGTGCCCTAAAAAATCTAACAAATAGTTGACAATTCAAGAATCAACGAAAGCAATTGTTGCCATTCGAAAAGGTTAATCTCTGAAAGTTCAAAAGTTCCTTTCACGAATCTGTCATTATTTCGTGTCGAATTTTACACAATTTTGAAAGTTGGTCGCTTTAGAAGCGTTTACCCTCATTTCTGGGAAGAGAATGTTTCGAATGTCGCGAGCGGACTCGGAGAATCGTAATCCTGGGGCTTTCGAAGCCACTGATCCTTCCCGATGAGAGTCATTCTCTTTGGGAAGTCTCTGCGGCCTTCCTAAAGTAGAAAACGATACTTTTATGCGAAGGCAAGAAAGTGGGTGAGTACGCAATTTTTAAGAAACTCATTATGGAAATTTGCCAGTAAGCTAAAGTCGAACTCGAAATATACTTCCAAGTTCTTCAATTGTTTCAAGATATTAAAACATGAGATATAATTACTAGGTTACTGTTGGAGTACAAAATTTTTTTGTACAGATTAATCATAACGGCTTGACGCAGACGAGAAATATGAAAACAAAAATTAGAAATCTGTTCTTTTTATAACCGTGTTGCCATTTTTACTATTGAAAAAAACAGGAAAAAAATAGAAAATACAAAACGATAATATTAAATTAATTATACAAAGTAAATAAAACGAAAATTTTCAATTTGTTCAAAATTTAATCAGATTATTGTTCAGTACTGCGGAATAAATAAGATAAGTATATTATGATATTACTGGTTGTATTATAGTGCCTGCTTCAATTTCTCGAGATATATTTTTGCATGTCTTTCTAACATCCGTAATATTGTTAGATTAAAACGTAGAATTTCGTGAGTTTGTTTTTAACCATAAATTAATTCACAAATAATTATTATTGGCATAATATTTTCTGTATAATTAAAATTAATACACAAGGACTTTGTATCACCTTACACAAATCTCCGAATTTTTTTAAAACTATTTTGAACTCATCCTAAATGCATTCTTAGATCTTCAAAAACATATTTCAATTTCGCGAATCTGCTTCTAAAAATTTCATTATCAACTCCACGCGAATACAGCGCATTCAGGAAAATGGAGTACCTATCGGCAAAGGAGGGAGAAATACCGCAGCCCTTCACCCTGCCATACGCACGCCACGGTCTCGTCTCGGCGTATCATGCCGCTCGGCTGCTCCTGCGAATTGATTCTTCTCCTCTCTTCGGCGAGGAGAGAGCAGATCCATCTCTCGCGAGTGCCGGGCACAGGAGAACAGCCGGCACGTGACGCAAAAATCCTTCGGACGTGACTCGCCATCTTGTATTCCAGTCAGGAATAGATAAGAAATCCCTCCTCTTCCCACCCCCATCCCTATCCTTCTCCTCTTTCTCTCCTGCCGCGAAAGCCGACACGGCAATAATTATGCAAGGAATATCACGGCGCGCGCGCGCCGCGCGCTTCTCGCATAGCAAGTGGACCACGTTTTCCCGTTACAGCTAGAGTGACCCGCAAGTTTTTCCCGGGGATGATTTATCGGGACGAAGGTGGTTCCCGTGTCGCCCTGCCCTTCCCATCTGTCCTACTATTTTCACGTCTGCGAGAGTAGATTCGTTAGTTTCGCGAACTGTCTGATAATGTCAAACCGACTCACGCTCGTATACTCTAGAAGTTTTTCTCGTCGTGACAAACAAGTTTATGAATTTAATTGAATGAAGAGCTAGTTAATTAAAACGAATCTGCTGCACTCTTGATAACATGTATATAATTACTTAATACGAAAAAAGTTAAAAATGTTTCTAAAACAATGAGCGTTATGCGCTGCGATGAAACGTTGCCTTGACGAAGTGTTGACGACATCGTCGTTGCTAGAAGTTTGAGAACCGAGGAGCGACAACCGATCGCTCGATGTCTTTTTTTCTACTTGCGGCAAAGTCATAAATTCTTGCGTCAAACTTCGACCGATAAAGAATTCCTTACGATGTTATCCGCGGAAAATTTCCTTTAACGTGGCGTTGATGCGAGCGCTCGCTCCTTTCGAGGAATTTTAAAGAGCGAAGATTATCGATGGGCTTTTCTTTATGCGGGGAAACTTTCCTGTAACAAATATAGGTGGGAAGGAACATTCGATTGATTCCAAATTGGACCTGAAGAGTAATTATTCGACATAATGAAACTGATAGAATAAGCCTAATTTGTAAGTTCATTGAAATTTGTTGTAACAAAAGTTTATTTCAGCTCCATTTCTTTCCTCGCTTATAACTTTGACAAAAAGTATTAAGTATCATTTAATTTTCCTTCCAAAAATACTAAAAGCTAAATGGGAGCTGATGTGTGCGAACATTCAAAATTTTTACTAAAGCCGGGATGTCAAAATGATCTCGTTAACGTAGTCATGTAGCTCTCTGGTATAAAATTTTAAACAAGCGACGTAAAAATAATGGCGTTGCACGCGAGTACGAAAATATCGTTGACATTAAATGGCAGAGTAAAAAGACACAACTAAACGTCTTCTCAAGCAGATGGGAACAAACTTCGCACACGTTATTTCGTGGCGCCGAGTCGGCCTCCTCCTTAAAGTTATCCAAACATCTATTTCACGGGAAGTTTCAGTGACAGTCGCGCTGAAGTAGCAGAAATTCTCTTCGCCGGCCTCTCTCGACTAACTTTTATAATAATTTCATCGCGTCTGCATATTCGATGTTCTATCGACAACTCCATATTCTAGCAATGAATTTCTAAGGTGCAATGTGCAGATATTCAATGCGAGTTATAACAGGTATCAATAAAGATTCCTGCATATATTTTAGGCAGTATAATGGATTTATTAAATGATATATTTAGAATGAAGAAATTTAGACAATGCAGTCGCATGCCATTCGTATAATGTGTAATAAACGATAGATATATATATATATAACATTTAATATCATATCAAAATACGTATGCTATTAGTTTCAAATAAAAGATATGTCGCCGTAGGCACGTTAATAATAATTGTGTGCCATTTATGTGACATGTTATAGATGTTATAGATACATATAACATTTTAATATCTATTATATCGTACGTATCGTATATCAGACTAAATTATTATATATATCTTATTAGTTTCGAATAGAAAACATCTTATTGTAAACACGTTAATAATATATTTATTGACATATCTTTTTGACTTTACAATAACTCTAAAAATATATTTCATTATAGAGATATTTAATATTGAAAATTAGATTTTTGCGAATTACGCTTCAGAAATCTCAATATATGGTCTTGTTTTTCAGTAATCTTAAGTGAATTTTACTACGACAAAGATTTCATCTAAGACTTAATTAGCACCAAGATATTTAAAATTAAAATTCGGAAAGTTGGGATAAACGATGAGCTCCTATTTTCGCTAAAGGAAACTGCATATTCATCAAAGAACTTGTCATTAAAATTTCATGCGGTGTGGAAAATAAAGTGCTTTAATATATTATTTTAACAAATATCCGTTACACTATAATCTTACGCTAAAATAATATTACATAATTATTGCCGTTATTCAAGAAATTAAATGTCTGTTACAACATAAAATACGAAAGTTATAAAAACTATGTATTTCTCGTTTTACAGGGAATCAAGCTTCAACTGTCGTCGTTTTCTGGAACAGCGAGAGAAGTATCATATCACGGAATTTTTCAACCTCGCCCGCAGTCAAGTTGTAAACGTTTACGTTTTCTCCGAGAGATAGAGAGTCCATGCTCTGTGTTACTAACGTGTTTCACGAAGCACTCGTGTGATCCTTTCGTGGATCGAGGTTAACGCGAAGTAAGACGACTCCCGGAGGATAATGTTCGCCGTATCGGATTTACCGAGCTGTCGTCGGTACTTATGTTACGCCCGAACATCATTCGTAGCGAGCCGTAAGGCGATTTAGTTACAGCCTCCCTTACTTCATACTTTCCGGACGGATGCTTCACGATGCTTTTAGGTTCGGCACTTCGGTAAAGACATTACGTCGGCAATAATTACTGAAGTTCCCGCCAACCTACATTGAAAAAAATGCATATAATTTTACATGGAAATTACATGTATATGACTGGAAAATTATCTAAATATTACATAAATATGCTTGGAAATTTATTGGAAATTGTAAATTTCCAATCATATTTAGGCAATTTTCCAATCATGAACATGTAATTTCTATGTAAAATTACATGCATTTTTTTCAGTGTACCCTCGAAGCGAGTCGAATCATTTTCAAATGGCACTATCGCCCCTATTGAAGAATTTCGCGTTATAAATATCTTTTAGAATATTTCTTTTAGGACCAATAAATAGAAAATTACTAGAATGGAAAATCTATTATTTATTATATGAATATAAAATTAAAAACAGATATCATCATGTACAGATGATTTATGTTATCGTTTTAATTTCTTTTAAATTTCTACATTATTGATATGTTATCTATTAAATAATGGGTTAGAAAAATTACGCAAAATTTGCACCGTTCTATTATGAAAATTTTTCTCAAACTTTTTCGTCATTATTTGACATTACTTTTTTATTAATCTAACTACATAAAAGGCGTGTTGATTGAAAAGAGTTGGTGAAATTCTTAAATGAGATGCTGCTATAATTCACTTTAAATATAGTGTGTGCGCGATCTTCGATTTCTTGAACAATGGTAGAGTCCCGGAAACCGATATTCAGTGCCGACTTTGAACAATTTTCTGGAGAGCAAAGTTTCCATTCTTATGCCGATTTCTAACTTTCATTCAATGAGAAGATAATATAGAATCATGGAAAACTTTTCCGTTTACATTGCGAGTAGTAACAAAAAATGAATGTGGCAAACAAGCCAAGATAAATAAAGATAGAGATTTAAAGATTTTCAAATAAAGATAGGAAATAAATGACGCATAATACAGTTTTTTGCCATAAATAAACAAATTCATTGCGTATTTAATTTCAAATAATAAGTTCTTTCATATAATTAAAAAATAACTATATATTGTTAAACATTCTTTCAGTCTTTACGGAAAAGAATTTCATACGAGAGAAAGGACATCAATTATGTTCAACAAAGCGTAATCTCCTTTAATAATTAATATTTTAATTATAGTTTATTTTTCCTTAATTATATTTATAACGTCTTTGCGCATCTACCATTCATGAGATAAATTATGCTATGGATTGTGAATATAATGACTCGAATTGATTTTTTAATTTCATCTCAAATAGATACAATGACCAAAAAATTAATTTTTCTTCGTGCAAACTTTTCTTGTAAAATTTTTATCAAATATTAACTTTAATCTTGTAAAAAATATAGATTGTGCTACAATATTGCATATATCTGGAATTTATTATGAAGCAAAATATTCGAATTTTGTCTATTGTTATCGCACAGTGTTTTCGATTAAAATGCGAGGGACCATTGTACGTTAAGCTTCGCATTTATCCTGCTTTGTCACTTTATCGCCGATTTTGATTCTAGTGTTCTGCAGAATAATACCGAAATAGTGTTGTTTTATCGACTGTTTATTTCAGAGATTTATCTTGTCGAGTATAGGATAACTATCGATTATATCACAGTTTAGCAGTGTTTCACAATGAATTATTTTGTTTCCTTAAATTATACAATAAATATAATTAGCAAACAGACTTCAATTGTATTTTTTAAGATATTTCAGAGATACATATGTTCACAGACATTTGTAGTTTTTTTAAACAATGCCAAGAGATAAATAACTCTAAATAAATCAGTTATACTTAAAAAATATTTCTTTTTTCCCAGACAAAGATAATGAAATTTTAAGTATAACGGACAATTTTCGAAATAACGCTAAACTATCTATACTACTCGAACAGAACAATGTAAAAGGTATCTTTGGAATTATTCGGAGAATGAACAATGTTACTTTGGATAAAACATTTTTCAGACGGAATGGATTACATATTAAAAATTCTTACAAAAATAAATCGATAAGAGAGTTTTAAAATAATTTTCAGATATAATAATGAAAATTATAATACATTTTATATTACTTTTAATTGATATTAATTGGGCTATTACAACAGCAGAAATAAATCTACAGTAAAAGACTTTTACGATCGATCGACGAATGTGTATCGACTGTCCTGAGGCTTCTATATTAAATTTGGATGCTATCACAGACCTAAAGCCTCAAAATCCCGGCGTGACCGGTAACACGGTATACCCGGTGTCGGCCAGTGATGGGTGGGCGCGAATTAGCACGATTAAGATGCTATCGCATCCGAGTGGACAGGAGAAGCCCGGGGAAGGATCCGCCGGGGCGTGAAGGGTGGGCACCGCATCGGAGGGTGAGTGTCCCGACCTCAAAGTAACTGGCAAGTGGAACGTTCGCGGTTGCAGTCCCGCGTGGGTATATCCTATGGGTCGCGACAGTGGTGGCGGTGGCGGCAGCCAGGGGATGATGGCGTACGGGGGCGAGCGTGTTGCCCCGGATTACGGGCGATGGTGCGGCCGGGACCCGGCCCGACTCTCTTGATGCTGAGTTACGTTCTACTCTATATCCCTCGGAGCTATTACACACGCTGCACGTCCCCATAAATACGACGATACCGGAATCGTCCCTGTTATCCCGCCAGTCTGTTGAAGCGTATCCGTCAAAGTATCGCTCTCTAATCCCGCGTTTGATAAATGGAAATCGATTGAATAAATTTTCATGCTTGCTCATCATAACTTAGTGTAGTTCGTTAATGACGAGACTCTTGTCTATGTGAGACTATTTTCGGGATTGATTTCAAGCAGGATCCTTGTGTTAATGATCTACTATTTTTTGACCAAAGAGATACATATATATATATATGTATAAATTATTGTTTTTGTTACAATAAATTAAATATAAATATAAATTATTATATTAAATATTATTTAATAAATCAAAGAAGGTACTCTCGACGGATAAAATTATGAATAAATCAAATAATAAAAAGAGTGATATTTTTCCTCTGTTAAAATAAAATACAAAAATATGCATGTGTAAGTGTGTTGTGCAATTTAGGTATGCTTTCAGTTATTACCGACGCGAGGTTCAATATAAAGCATCATTGCAATGTGTAATTATTGGTATAATATTTACCACGCTCACACTTGCACACGTATGCTTTTGGAAGTCGTGGATGATTTGTGCAAATATCGAAATTACGGTCGCGATATAATCATTACATTACTGTAGTTATCGCAATAGTATTAATCAGATGAAAATCCGAAATCGAGTCGTGATCTAACCACTTTACAGTCAATCTGCGAAATTCGAAGAATAAAAACACTAAATCAATATCAATAAATTACTCTCCGCAGTTATTTTGCTCTGCAAGTTTAATTTTAATATTGTAATTACCGGGAAAAACATTTTTTATATATAATATATATAATTGCTTTTATTATGTATTAAGCGTTATAATAGAATTTTATTATTATAGAATTTCCTCAAAGCCATTAAAAGTAGATTTCTTTTTTTAAATTAATAAATTCAGTTACAAAAAAACATTAAATTCAATGTTTTTTGGACAATTCGTGTTTTTGTATGAACATAAAAGTTTCTTTCATGTATTCATGTGATATTGTCGGACACCTGGTTTCGCACAAAAGTCCGCAGAACGTATTCAGATGTATTCAGACGAAAGGGTTATCTTGGGTCATGCTCGAGAGCATTGGTTCATCGAAGTCAAAAGGTTGCGGTCCGAGAACAATGCTGGAGAGGTGGTGACACCATCGATAGCGCCTGTTAGGTTTTGTATTTGTCGTTATCGCCGACGCGTTCGGAAAGGGTCACACGATAGAAACGACCGGAAAGTGCAACCACGTGCTCGTTAGCTACCGTACATGTCGACAAACTTCAATTATATAGGACGGCGGAGTTTCCTGTAGGACATCGACGCGCGCGTGAACTTGCAGAGACTCCGCAACGTGTTTGACTCGTCTAATATGAAATCTCGGTACAACACACACACACACACACACAACACATATTTTTATTATTATATATTCAAAATAACTATCAGATATTATATACACTCTGCAAAGTTTATTTCATTTTAATCCAGTTATACTCTCTAATTTCTTGGAGAAATCTTACTCCAAAAGAGTTAAAATACTGCTATCTATCGAAAAAGAGTGGCAGATTTTCACTCTTTTTTTTTCGGGGTAAGATTTCACACTTTTGGAATGAAAGTTACTCCAAAAAAGGAGTGAAATTACTTTCCTTTGGAATGAATTTCACTTAAAAAAAAAAATTAAAAATCTGCCACTCTTATTCAAGAGTGCAAATTTTTCACTCTTTCAATAATGGTAATATTTTAACTCTTTTGAAGTGAGATTTTACTCTAAGGAATTTAGGAAGTATAAAACTATATAAACATGGAAATTTTTATAATCTGTAATATATCTTACTCATTTAATACTACTAAATTTAAATATACACATCATAATTTGTACATTAAAATAAAAATTATTACTCTTTTCTCTTCTTCTATTTCCCTCTCTTTTTCTTTATGTCTAATTACAAGATATCACAATTACAATTCCGTAAGATGTATTATAATAAATTGCTTGGCTCAGATAGCTCCTCTCATTACACAATTTTGAATTGTTATTCGATTGAGCCCTTTTATTATATTAATATTATAATAAATGTATTCTATTAAATAAATGTATATTAATTTTAATAAAATTATTAGATATTAAACTTAGATATCTTATATTCAATATTACTAATATATATATATAAATTTAAATGCTATATATATATATATATAGGGAAGACCGGGGCTAAGGTGGCATTTAAATTTTGAGTGGCAAAAATATATCTTATGAGTTCCTAATTTATATTGTATTTATATTGTGTTTTTTAGTCAATAATTGCAGTTGAAAAAAAAAAGCCTACTTACAAGGGAAGTTTCACAACTGTCCGGAACCGATTTGATTATCCCCTATTCTATTGACTTTAATCAAATTTTGTGTACAAAATTTTTTTATAGACACTTTTTTTTTATAGAAATTTTAATATACTTTAGTTATTCAATATTACTAAATTTATACATATACGTACACATGTCATCATCATTATAATTTATATATAAAAATAAAAATTATTCTTTTCTCTCTGTCTATTTCCCTTCTCTCTTGTTTACATCTAAGATATTGCAGTTGCGATTTGATAAGATGCATTACGATAAGCGTATAATATTAAAGACTTATAAGAATTAAGACATGAATTGAGGTATGTTTCAGGTGGAAATCGAATAGCGAAATCGAATGACGTTTCGAATGGCACATATTGATTTCAGTAACGAGAAAATAATGTAAAAGTTAGACGGCCTTCTCCGCAGTACGCACTATGCCACGGTCACGCTTTTTACGCTGATGAATCGACAAGCGCTGGGAATTTATGGGACCGAACTAGAGCGCATATCGATGCGTCCGTTCGCACGATCAATCGGATCCGTAATATTATCGAGATGTACGATTGCGATCGACAGCTGCACGTATCGTGACGACTGCGCAGTGCGACTCGGTGAAATTTAATTTCGAATAATAATCTGCGGTCGCGCATGACGGAAAAGTACGAGAATATTACTGATATTACATTATCACCGAAATTTCATTTCGGCAATAATACCGCAGTCACCAATGGAAAAGTGAGAATATTACTGATATTGTATTGTCCGTTGGAATTTAATTTTGACAATAATCTCGTGATCACGATGTACAGCCAAAAATATACGGCCAATATTAAAACGTTGACAGCGGTCAGTACCACAAGAAATTTAGCGTAATTTAGCGGTATCCATTATAATCGTTTATTATCAACGTTAATATCAAATACATACTACGTTTTACATTATTTGCGATATGACGAACGTGTATCTATGTGAGTTACTTTTGAATAAGATATATTCATTTATTTCAATTTCACATATTTTGCAAAATCTCTTCATTTTTGATATTTTTATAAATTATCTTCAAATTAAAGGTCATTTATAAATATAATTCGTGATAAGCTACGAATATTCGTTATGCTATTTAATTCCATGACTGCTTTTTTGCAAACTTATTGAGAGACCGCTTTGTTATATGATAAATCGATAGATATTCAATCACGCTATTACACACCGCCGAGCAGCTCGAATGCGCGCGAAATTGATGAAAATACGCGGCGCGAAATCGCATTTCAGTTAAAACCCATCGGCTCTTACGCGCGCTGTAAATATGCGTGATACCGGTAATTATTTCGTTCTCTCGGTGCACCCTTCGTCGGTCGGAATCTGCTGCAGTTAATGCGGACAATAAAACCAGTCAGTTCGACTGCCGTAATAATATTGAGGCCCGAAAACGTGTCGACTAAACTCAATTTGTCGGCAATTCGTCGATCAGTGCGCTGCCGTCCGCGATAATCCATGGACGTCATAACTTTTACGAATTTCAAAATCGTCACGAACGTGCAACTGAGCGCGATAATGAACTTTTACACGGAATATCCCAAAACTGTCGAAATATTTTTCGCGACCATTTTCCAGAGATAACAAACGTATATGAAGTTAAATAAACAAAACTGAAGATACGCACCTTTTGAACTATGTAGAATACAATGTTATATATTATATGAAAACTTTGAATTAAGAGGAAATCTAGTAGAATTCTCTCTCTCCCACTAATCAGATTTTCTTTAAAAGAAATCTAAACTTAGTCGATGAGATGTATAGACAATAATGTACTTATACCAATGAAAATTGATAAATCGTATTTTCCATGGCGGCGAAGAGGTCAAACAGTATGAATTCAAAACCACAAAATTCTCAATTTAACTCTTGTACTCTCATGGTATTATTGGACTTGAATTCATCGGTACTTAAACGAAATTTCATTTGGCTAGAATAACCATTAATTATACACACATATTAAATGTGGGTAGTATATTTCAGTCTTCACATTAGCCACTTGATAGAAGATACATTCGATTAATTTATTTAACAAATTGTAACAAATGAGTATACTAAATAATATCCAAAGAACGAATGTAAAAAGAAAAAAATAACTTCAATATTTCAATGACAGAGAAATACTTAATTAAAAAATTTAAGAAATATTATGAACTAATTATTAATGTTACTTCTCGATAAAACCTCTCAAAACTTATAAAAATGTCAAACATATTAAAGGCGTAAAAGCATATTATTACGAGCTTATACATTTACGCACGTAACTAAAAATAAGAAAGAGCTTTCTATTTCTAATAATGAGAATTTAATTTTCTTTTATACGTAATAATGTAGCGAAAATCCGTGATGCATTACACTATCTTCTTCAGTATCCTGATTCTGTAATTTTTGACAGTGTCGGTATCGTTACCTACATTGTGATTGTGCAGATATTACATAATATGTGGTAAAAAAGTTACGCAACGGCAATGTAATAATACCGAACTGTCGTTAAGAATTATAGAATCGAAGTACTGAATTCATTTATAAAACTAGAACGCTATCGATAGGTACGTAAATTTTACGTATAAGTGAGCGAAGTTATTTAGCACTAACAATAAGCCATATCTTCAATGATTACAGAACATCCAATCTGTCGTGTTAAAAATTAGAATAAACGGAGACAAGTTTTTAAAAATTCTATTTTTTATATATCAATTTAGATCTCCTGGTGGTCAATGTTATACAAGAGAGAGCGTAAGAAATGATTTCAATTTTTAAGCAGTTTTATGTTTCCATTTTGTTATTATATTTTACTTAGATGTTACGAGGAAACATACACACAAAATTAGATTACATATCAATTTAGATCTCCTGGTGGTCAATGTTATACAAGAGAGAGCGTAAGAAATGATTTCAATTTTTAAGCAGTTTTATGTTATTTCCATTTTGTTATTATATTTTTTACTTAGATGTTACGAGGAAACATACACACAAAATTAGATTACATATCAATTTAGATCTCCTGGTGGTCAATGTTATACAAGAGAGAGCGTAAGAAATGATTTCAATTTTTAAGCAGTTTTATGTTATTTCCATTTTGTTATTATATTTTTTACTTAGATGTTACGAGGAAACATACACACAAAATTAGATTACATATCTACTCTGTATCACTTCAAGATTGAATTTGATGATATGCTTATTCTTTCTTTTTTCTTTATTAAGTTAATAATTAGATTATTTATACTTATAAAGGTCTAGATTATAAATATTTTGCCATTAAAAGTGAAATGTATGCAAAACTTGTGTTACATTAATTAAGAATATCCTATTTCCTTGTACGTAAAATTTACGTATCAATAGCAATACTGTATTACTCAAGATTGATAACGTTTTAGGATTGAAGGTACAGATTCCGTTATTAAAAGTAAAACGCTAACTTCTCGTATCCGCCAAAGTAACATAACACGTGGGCTCGTTGAAGCACGCGGCAAAACTTTCTACGTGAATATCAAAGATTCGCTATTCAGACTCCACTTGAACCGGTCAAGTAGTATACCGCTCGGATTCGCGGGCCGCGTGTGGAGTGGGCGGATTTCCGACCGGCGCAGCACGGTGTGGGGTTTAAACTGTCTGCGAAGTTGGCTCTCGCGCTCCCTTTTCCAACCCTTCGCTCTTTATCGTCGACTCCGCGAGCATCGTTTTCATCCCTCTCTCATCGGTGAGGGATGCATTTGGTCTGCGTGCTGCCTATATATCTCTCTCTCTCTCCTTCTCTCTCTCTCTCTCTCTCTCTCTCTCTCTCTCTCTCTCTCTCTCTCTCATTGTGAATGTGCACGCGCGAGCCAACCACCACAGGCAAAACTCACACCCGCATGTGTATCGAACTGCGGTGAGGTGCTTGTGCAGCGTTTATGTGCGCGTGCATGTCTGCCGTTAAAACCGGATGACCCACGAAATATCGGGGTGGCTGGAGTAAACGCGATTACCGTCGATATCCTCGAATCGTGCGCCCCCAGTAGGATTATACAATTCATTTATTGCACAAACGAGTGTATTTGTTATTTGCGCAGTGTTCGTATCGTCGCGATGCTAATTTCAATTAAATGGATTCTACAAGACGTTAAATTTAGTTCAAGATTCCTTTTCGTGCTACTCTACGCTCAATTTCGCGACTATGCATTTCAATCTGGAATAGATATCATCATGTTGCTAGTTCTAGACTATATTAGAGTACTCTGTAACGCATGAATATACCATTAATACGCCTGTAACGAGTGAGCGAGCGAGCGAGCAAATGGCTTTGCGATAACGTACACGTTGCAGCAAGATCCCTCCAATATGACCAGCGGCGATACATTGATTATGTGAACTCGCAAATTGCGAGCGTGTGTCCCTAGTGCCCCCCCCTCTCTCTCTCTCTCTCTCTCTCGCTTTATTAAACTCTTGAAATTACATTCCGCAGCGCGCAAGGTTGATAACGACGTCTCGTTTTTCGAGCCAACAAAGCAGCCTCATCGAGAGATGGGAATGCGATTTGGTGGTCGATAACTAATTAGTCGTGCCGCGCGAGATTTTTAAGCTGTCGCAACTGGCGCGGAAGGTTTCTCATTGGAATGATAGTTATGTTCTCTCCAACGTTCAAATGATATTTAAATCCTACTCCCGGGATCCTACTCTCCTCTCTCCTGCAGATACTCGAGGCGCTTACGTCCTGAACTTACCTATTATCCCCTGGAAGTGACCCGTTAGCCGCTTACCAGCAAGTTATCCGCTTCCAGAGCTAATTTAGGCATGCGTTCTTAGCTTCTCGTTTCGTTTGTCGCTAAGAACTCTTTCCTGCTCATACTGACCTGCTGAAACAAAAAACAATTCCATATTGAGTGTCCACGAGATTATTAATACATGTATTGTATATTCAGATAGAAAGTTTGTTTTGAACTTATCAGAATTAATCTTAATTGATAGCGACAGGTATTCGCAGCAACGTAAGATATATTTTATGTATTTAAAATTTTATTCGTTTTCTATATTGTATCGCAATTTTTCTGTATGTCTACGAAATTGTCGTATATAGATAGCAAAGATCGTTTGCGCATTGCTCTATACCTGTCTATGCTATCGGAATTAATCTCAATTAATAAACAAATAATTAATTTTAGATTTAATTTTTTTATTTATATGTATCATATATCTCTGGTTACTTATATCACAATTTTCTTCATGGAATTTTTCATGGATATCTCTCATAATTTTGTATGTAGAACTCTTACATCTTATAGCTCTTCGATACTATAATGTCTCATATCTTATAATATTTTAAATTAAATGAATAATAATTAGAGAGATCCTGCATTTTTTGGAGAGCTTGTGGAACGTTATTCTTTCACGCGACCTAAAACCTCTCTCCTGTCGGTAATGTACGTAGCGTACAAAAACTAAGTATGCCGTTCTTCAATAATTGCGAACGCGAAACCTCCGCCGGCGGAAAATTTAATCCGGAAATTTTTCGGTTCTACCTGGTATTTAGGTCGGGCTGCACTTTTACACGCCCAATATTTTTGAACGCGCGTGACGTGCGTACGATGGCGCGTGCACGTGAATCTCTCGCCACTGAAAACCCCGTATTTCAAACCACAGTAAAGCTTTGCGGTCTACCTGGCTAAAATTTTTACTTTCGGTGAGCCAGCTGTCAATCACAAGATTTAATCGCTTCAAAAAGCGAACATGGCGTCCTATATATGAAACATTAATAAATGCCGCTCTTTATATCTGTGACAGAAATTAAGATTCAATAAATTTTTATATACATTGTTATATTTTTATATACATTATTATATAAATTATAATATATAAATATTATATAGATACAGATATGAAATATATAAACTATTATATATAAAATATATAAAATATTTACCATATATATCTTTCATACTTTGCAAGTATGTTAAATTCAATTTAATTTCTCCGCTTGAATATAATTTATAAAATACATTTTTCATTTAATTATATTTTCTTAGACATTTACTCTAGAAAATCTCGCGAAGCACGTTTTACCAGTTTAAACATCACGTCTGTCCGACACACACAAGAGCAGAAATAAAATAAAACACCGATTCTCTCCTATCAATCAGTTTGATGTTACCGCACATAGATCATCGAGGTCATAAATCTTCAACTCGCGAACATTCGCGCTCCTCGATGAGTACGTCCAAAGTATCAGCACACATGCGGTGCTTTCGTATTTCCGAAGAAGCATGCAGTGATGGACTCTTACATATTTAAAGCCGCCTTTGTCGCTCAGATACGAATTAGGTGGTAGTCGCCTCGGCACATTCGAAAACTACAATTACAACCTATAAATTTGGAGCGTCTCGAACCATGGAGAGTCGCTTCGTTTTAGCTCATCCTCTTCTCTCTATCTCATTTCAACTCTAGCTCGCGGGGTGAGCCGAGGGCTTTCCGGGGATTAACCTTACTCGCGACTCCGCGCCAGTAATTTTCAATTCGACTGCCCGATCTGATCTCCGTGTTAATTAAACCCCTCCTCGCTAGTTATGTTGCTATCGATAGCCCTCGCGGAAGAAGTTATACAAAGCTGAAAAGTTTTTAATCGAATACAGTTGATTTCGAACGGCTTGAATTGATCGCACTGACAAATATAATACGATATATTTCGCGCGGTAATGCTGTTTATCGACATCGGCGTAAAATATTTACAATAAAAATAAACCCTTTGCAACGGATGTAACTATACTGCCAATTCAAATATGAAAAAAAGTGACTTCAATATACGTGTGTGATTAGTTTTCCGTATAAAAATAACACACTGTACTGCATACAAATATGGATTTACATTCACATTTAAACATGTAGTATAATGTCGTTTTTATACGGAAAACTACCCAGATAGCAAATGTCTGCAGTTTTCTAGCAGACTGTCAGCAAATTCGAGCAGAAAATAACGGCAATCTACCATCAACTGCATCTGCATTAGACTTGTATTCTATTAACATCGTCTATCGACATAATGTGAAGGTAAATTGTTAGCACAAACTGAGCATGTCCTGCCGACATTATCTGATTCTGTTATCTTTTTTCTAGCAGTCTCTCAACAGTATTATGTACATCTAATTCTGTAACAATTCTGTTGCTATTTTGTTGACATAGTGTAGCATGACATTTAAAAAATCTGCTTTGTACAGACTTGGCTATCTGGGTAAATAATACATCAATATATTGAAGTCACTATATTGAAGTTTTTAGTCTTTTTATACACTTGGACTTTAAAGTGTAAGTAATGTAAAAACCTATAACTTGGAAAAACTTCATTAAAAATATCGAAGTATGACAGAATTTGAAAAACTTAAACTGTTTAGTTTGCCCTATATTACTGAAAATCTTAATGATTTTTAACCTTTTACAATGTCAACTGATTTGACTTATACTTTACTGTGAAGTAAAGATAAGTAGGTATTTGTTGTCGCGAAAAAAGAATTTGAAAAAGTTAAGCCGAGAAATTTTGCAGATGGACAATCGGACGAATAAACAGCCAGACTAACACTGTGAAATTATAAAATATTTTGCTACACCGCACTAATTACATAAAAGTGAGCAAGATCTATTTTAATTACAGGATTTTATTGTTCGCGTACAAATAGAGGGTGAATATTTAGTTAAATATAAGAATATTTAATTCTCTAGCATGGTACCGATCTAAATTCGTCGATGAGTAGACTGATTCGCTTATTCGAAACCGAGAGATTTCCAGATGGATTATAATTAATTTGAGATTATTCAAGTTAGTCGGATTGACACTGTTGTTTCCTATTCCCTTTCCGCCTTACTACTAGACTGCAAATGAAAAGAGAATGCTTAATTAACCCTGCTTATCGTACTGGATGTTAATGCGATTGCTTACCTCTGTACCAAGAATATAAAGGTAGTCATGTTTAAAACTAGAAAGATCTTTAACCAGCGTAGTGCGTGTATCAGGGTAATCTAAATTACGCTCTTAATTACGTGGAAGAAGCAAAAAATATTTAAAAAAAGAAAATAAAATACAATTTATTAAAGTTAAGAAGATAATAATTCAATAATTTTTAAAATGAATGTTTTGTATGATACGAAAGCTTCAATATTTCAAGACAATCACTGTTCCGCATTTCCCAGATATGAAATAACTACCCATTTCCAACATAACGCATATTAAAATTTATATTATCGTTAACGTCGATGTTCTCTGTTCCGTTGCGTTCACATTACTTGCTCTATAATTAAGCGTCGCGTTGCGAATAAATTTCTAATGTAACCACAGTGCATGTTACAGTAACCATAGCAATCCCCATCTCGAAGTAGCCGTAACACGTGGTCACGTAAAACCATTCAATTACTTCTAACCAATTTTCCACGGTGCGGCTTTTGATACGGCTTTATGCTTGGTGATCATATTAAGATGTACAGCAAGTTGCGTCCTGTGTACTTTTATGAGATAAAAACAGTAATTTCCTTCTCTTCTTTACATTCCCTCTGTTTGTCCCCTTTTTACTCCTCTTTTCTCCCGTTACTTGTCGCATGGCTTTTGTACTAATTCTTTCACATATTTTGTGCAATACACTTGCCTTTCATGCTTTTTTTTCTGTTGCGAAGCGTTACTAGAAAAAATTTCTAATAATTTCTACGATTTAATTTTACGCGATTAATTTTTGCACGAGTTTGAGATAGACGGCTTTGTCCGTTGCTGACCGTTCGCTTTATTACTCCTCGTTTTTACCCCTTTTTTGCTCGAGATTCGTAGTCAAGCGAGCGAATTTCCATTCTTTCATCGCGTTACATTCCATTCCGTTTTTATCCACGAATTTCGCCTCGCTGCTTTTTTTTATCGTATCTTTGCCCGTCACGTTACTTATCCTTCGCCTCGCATTCGCATTCCGCATTTAGCGCTAAATATGACCGGCCGACTCGACTTTATTCGTGTAATACAAAAATCGTGTTCAAGGATTATAAAAGTTAAACAGCCGCGTGTAAACGTTAAATGCATCGCGCACATTTCCACCTCTGTATTCTTTATTTTCTTATACTTTCTCTCTCTTTTGTAATCTTCCACATTTTCCCCGATATTTGGTGTTCCGCGTTTCAGTTTCTTCGACATCATTCTCTCTTTGATATTCTCGTCATTTTCGAATTTTCTCTGCGAATTTTTGCTGTCATCTTCTCCTCTGTCGACGCATCTTCAATTTTTCATTTCTCGATCGAGCACTTTTTCGTTTCCTGATATTTGCGTTTATCCTCACTCCCTCCCTCTCTCTCTTTTATTTTCTCTTGTCGATTCGTCTCTTCATTCGATTCCATAGTTCGATAATCCACACTTTCGTGTCGCTGCACGCGGATCTATTTCTCGCTTTGTCCGCTTTTCCATCTGCTTACTAGTAAAATCGCAAAGAAGCGGATAGAAAATTGATATTGTCCGTTGACCAATTCTTATGTCTTTTTTTTGTGATGTATCGAGTCTCACAGTATGAAAAACTTTAAACAAAAATTGCTTCTGATGATTTCTGAAAACGTTGTGCTAATGCATTGAAAATGAATAATAATTCATTTCTGCATTACATTTTCTTATTCATTTAATACAGAAAAATTATTTTATTTCATAATGTTTCTTTGATATTTTAGGTTTAATATTCCGAATACCTAATTAAGTATCATGAACAAGAACTGTGTAAATATTATTTTAGCTTTAATAGTGAGAAAGCACTTCACGACGTTTGCTACGTTTATGTTCTCTTCAGCGTTTCAATGAGATTCTCTTCTAACCGCCGCTAATGTAATATTCCGAAATGTCTCAGACGAAAGGCCAAACGTTCAAGATATATTTTACGATACACGAAAGTGCATTCCGCTGCAAATAAAAGCAGCTGATACTGCAATGATATTGCTTTTCTTCCCGCAGTGTTATTATGCCACATTCTACCTGGCAATTTGCAGTACTACAGTCAAAATATTAAACTGTAAAAATTGCCAAATATAGTGATATTTATTGTATATATTAAACATCTACTGTATTAACAATTCTATATGATTTGTAAGTTTACTTATGCATTTAGTGTAATTCGTAAGTTTTATATAAAAAGACGTATTGACAAACATTTATTATTCAAATTTAATAAAAAGTATCTAATAAAAAGTATATTACGTTCACATACAATATTTAACACACAATTTATATTCACACACAGACATGTATTTATATTTAAGGGGGTATTCTAGTCTAGATGCAGAATTTTTATGCTATTCTTGCGAATTTTTCAAAAATATAATATAAAGTTTTTTGGGACAGGGTTTTTTTCTACATATTTGTACGTATTTGAAGAACGTTTCAGAATTTTTTTATTAAAAAATAATTGTTAATATGCACTGTATAAAATATTAAGTAACGTCGTGAAAAATAAAACTAGATCTATGGCTCCCACGATTCCAGCTCTTCTGCTCATCTAAAAAAAAAAATCAAAGAAATTCTTAATTAGTATGAGTTTAGCTATAGCAGGTACCAAACGAAGAAAAAATACTGAAAATTTAAAAAATATCCTCATGTCGAAAATTAAGTTTCAATTTTTGCCATCTTTTTTTTACCCACATAGTTGTAAAAATTACAAAAATATATATTTCGACTTGATTGTGGTAGGGGCTATAACCATACATGTGCTGAAAATGTATGCCTTTGCCTGACTCGATTGGTCAACTGGTTTTCGAGATATCATGGGAGCCATTTAAAAAACATGGTTTTGAGAAAAACGCGTTTAAAGTTTTTTGTATTGATTATATAGAGATAATTTTACCTACGATCAATCAGCTAGTCCACAGGTCAAACTCGATCGTTAGACAGACATATTTTCTATACCAAATACATGCAAAATATGTAAAAAAAAATAATTCGATTTTTTGACTCGCTAGACTAGAATACCCCCTTAACACGTAATATCTTAATGAAGAGAGAACATGTTTGCTTATTAAAACACTTATTATACTTCACGTAACAAATCATTACACGTAGCAATTGATATTATCTAATGGCCATTCAATAACGAAACAAATTTATTTTAAAATATTATCATTAGCACACAGACTAATGCACGACAGGCCGTTCACCTTAAATATCGATGTTTAACGAAGAATAACGTCCTCGGACAATCACGACGAAATGCATGCGATGGAGCGCGCTAAATTATGGTATGAGTGCTGTCAGCGTGGAAGCACGGCTTTAAATTGATTTACAGTCGTAAATACAATCAAAAATGCAAATGAGTAATCAAGCGCGTATTCACGTGTCCGCGCCGAATGCCGATGATACGACATTCGAGTCGCGTCATGATTACGCGATATAAAATGATATCAAGCTCGCGTCGTATATTGTCACGCGCATCTCATCTGTACTTACCTTTAGAATAGGGCATTTTCTATAATCGCAAATATCACATAATTTGTCTACTTGTATATATACTCAGGGCGGGGCATATCTCAAATACTTATATTTGAAAAACAGTATATTTAAAATACAATTTGTATTTTGTGTTTTATGTTCTTGATAAATTATCAATTTGATTTTGTATTTCAGCAGAGCACATAAATAATTTTTTACATCAATAATTTTTTACTAAAGTACTACCAATTTTATAAAAATACCAGCAAGAGACAAACATTGTTTATTTTCTTCTCATAGAGTTCTAAGAATTTTTTCAGAATTTTTTATCAACTCTTTTGTACTGCATTTTCTTATTGGCAACTATTTTTACCAACATAAAAAATGCGGTACTAAAAAATTTTGAAAAAATTCTTAGAACTCTATGAGAAGAAAATAAACAATGTTTGTCTCTTGCTGGTATTTTTATAAAATTGGTAGTACTTTAGTAAAAAATTATTGAAAACCAATATTCGGTGATTTTTGGTAATTGATATCTTGTTAATTATAGCGAAAATTGCAAAATGGTAGAGGACTTTTCGACTCAGTTTAGTCCCCTCTATCAAACACCCTGTTATCTTTAATCCATCGAGGTCTCTCAGAATTAATACGTTCGTGATAAATTATCAATTTGATTTACAAATATTTCATTTAAATCACTTTTGAATGGAAATTACATTTTACGCATCTTCTTCTGTGTCGCGCAACGGATGAGTCCAAACCTTTTATAAACAAAAATTATTTCTATCAATTGATCTGTCATTATTATAGCGATTATAAACCGCAAATGTCGAGTGACATTAAATATTTCATTTAGCTCACAGTTTGCATACTGTGTATCCTGTAGTATTTACAATATACGATTGCATGGAATAATTTACGCAAATCGACTGGAAAGCGATAAATTACCGATTAATTACTATTAAAGAGCACCGTTAAATCAATCAATCGCGCCGTAATTCGTGTTTACGTTTTATTCGGATGGAATATATTGGCCATTGCGAGAGCGTTGCATTGCTGTGAGGGACCTCTTCCTCCCCAGGTTATTGTTTGGCGCATGTTACGTAGCGATGTGTGCGGCGATTAAAAATAATATTTCCACTCACGCGGTCTTTACGCGCAAACAATGCGGCGCCGTACAGATGGCTCGCGCTCTGCATAATTTCTGGTAATTTTAGATCGCTGCGATAAAGCGGCATGTTCAGGAGAAAAAGGGGACCGTAGAGAGTCCGTGGACTTTTCAAAGTTATTACTCGCATGCGTGCGTTTCTTGTGTTACGCGATGGAGCACCGGATGTCAATTTTATGGAACAATAAGTACGCCGAGAATATACGCTATCCGATCGTGTTAAACAAACTTGAATTTTTTGAGATTCGGCTGTGCGTATTTTGCGTGCCATATTCTGATGCATCGCAGTTTTGAGAGAACTCTACATAAATCTAAAAATCGTTTTATTATAATACAAAAAAACGCAGTCATGAGTTTAACGATGATTCGTCGTTCAACTGCGTCTGTGCTAATTATTCAATATATTATTACCTATTCATGTAAAAAAAGTATAGGTATATAATATCTGAAGTATGATTTAACAGCTGAATTATAGGCGTAAAATTGCTCCAATCCTAAAAGAGTGGAACAACGGAGGATAATCGTACTTGCGTGTATATATGTATGTGAGTGTGGGCAATAGTAGAAAACGCGAGGTGCATGGGAATTAATTTTGCAATGGCCGCGGGCGCGGTAGCCTCGAGTATCCGTCCAGAATGCGTTATACGTTTTTATTATTTCTCAGGACTTATTGTACCCTGTTATATTGATTCCCCCGCAGCGCAGCGGAATCTAGCTGCGATCGCAATAAAAGTACTCCGCCAATAGCTCGTATCCTCAAGGATACAACTTCATAATAACGCAAATCGAAACGTTCTCCATTATTTGCGCGAAGAATGGCCGTTCTTAATGGTTTTAGGGTGCTTTCTGCATTCTCATATATTACCGGTACTAACTTCGCATAATGCAGTGTTGCGCGATTAAAGCAGAAACATTTAAATGCAGCATTGCGTGAAAATAAGGAAACACCTGAAAATATTCGTTATTAATAAATGAGATATTTGCGTAATGAAGAATATTTCTAATTAACATAATTGAAGCGATAAAAATTATAATACAATTAGATCGTTGAAGTAATGCGACCAAGAGACAATATTTATAACATAAGTCTAATAATTTGCGATGTACAATGAATGCAAGAAGTATTCGTATACGAGAAATTTTTATTAAAAAAGCCTTGTTTGTAGAAAATAAATATCAATTAACAATTTTATATGTCCTTTTTGCTCTAGTATAAATAAAGAGTTTAAGTATTTTGGTATGTTCCTGGTCTTATTAGAAACTAAATTTTTCGACCGTACAAATACTTTTGTACGCCCAAATGATATAATATAATTTTTCATTTTTAATTCGTAAGATAATGTTTTAATTATTACACATTTTTTTAGATAAAATAATTTTGAGATAAATACAATTTATTTTATTCTTGTTAATGAATAAATGTTTACTTAAAAAAATAAGATTTTTTTTAAAAAGATAATACTTTTTGCACTCACTACATGTCTCTCAGACACAAAACAAATGTTCATCGACTTTATGGTTGCCAGAACATCTCTATTCTAAATTAATAATCGTTCTCAGGTTATTCTTACATCCATAGAAAAGTCGATGGAATTTCGAGGGAAAAAAACCAACGACCTTATTATTAAAAACTAAAAAACCCGTGCAACGGAAACGCATTGTGAGACAATGGCCACAGCCGCTGATTATCAATGTCGGTCCCCAGGCTTTTCATTCCTCGTTGAGAGGTATCTGAATGCCATTCACTGAATTGATGTCCCGAGACGGCAGGAAGCTCGTTAAGCATCGCCCGGAGTTCTTTTTGGGTCCATGCTTTCACGTGTCTCGATTCAACTTTCTGGCTCATCTCATATAACAGTATACATATGTAAATATATTATATGACATATATGCAATGTTGCAAACGAAAACTCAAGCGCGGTCTTTCCAGCGCGCTTTATGATTCCACTAAGCACGGATTTTCTCACTAAGCAGGGAACCTTAGTGGATGAAAACTCTGCAATGCTAGAATACCGCCTTATTTAAAAATACGATTTTGTATACATTCATTGCATTTTTTTAATAAAAATTAAGTAAAAATTGTAGGTATTCCTTCTTATAATTTTTAAATACAGAAAAATCTAAGTTATGTGTAAATTTCAATTTAAAAACAATGTTCTTTTCTAAAAAAAATTTCCTTTTTTAAATTGTTCATTGTTTAATTGCATACGAATTAATTCCATTTGCACTAAGATTTTATTATGACAAATCTCGTTGGATATCTCTAACTTGATTTTATCATAGGAATTTCGTTACGCCGAGTATTGATTTTCGATCAAACTTCGTTAAAGTAAAGCTCTCGTTCTGGTGATTACAAAGAAATGCCGTTATACTAATAGGATTCTGCACACTTAATGGAAACGGAAGGATATTAAATGCTTCAGATTTTGTTTCATATTTTACTCGATATTAAATATTGATATTTTTTTTGATAGGTAAATCTAACTAACGCCTATTGTTTCTCCAATGGAATTCTTTATTTTATAGTAAATTCTAGAATAGAAGAATTTTTATATTTTTACGTGCAATTTTTCAAAAATTTCCAATTGCGGCAATTTTCTTTCAAGTCGAACATTGCAAAGTTAAACGAATGTTACAGCGATCAGTTTGACGTTTTTATTCCTAATTATATTCTTAGTACAGTGAAGTAATCTTAATCGTACATCGCTGATTTAGTCTTGTTTCGTCATCCTAATTTCTCGTTCAAGTCGACCAGCCGCCTCAGGTTGCGGAAGCTGGCCGGCTGACAGCAAAGTATACATATCTCGCTTAGGCCAGGGGTTCCAGCATCAGTCGTCTTTCGCTTATCTAACTTCCGGGATACAATACGCCACGCCGAGCTCACCGACTGTGTTCAAACTTCACGGCTACTCGTCGCGCTCTGGCAAATAAGAATGACGTTGTAACTTTGCGCAGTCACGACGGCTGAGTATGCGGCCGGAGATGGGAAGATCTCGGAACAAGAGGGATCGTGAGATTCCAGTGCGAGGCTGCTGATGAGACGGCAGGAAGCGCCGATCCTCTCAAATAAATCCTTCGACCGGTCGCAGCTTGAGAGACGACATCTGAGCGAATTTGAAACCGGATCTCGATTCAGCGCGCGCTGAAGGAAGAGCCTGATGACACGGAGAAGATTGCGACTGTCTCTTGAACGGATTTTTCATTCATGATTTTTCATTCGGACTGCATCGAATGCGCGGCGGAATTTCGGAAGAGTTCACGCATCTAATCTGCATTAATGCGCTCGCTGCAAAAGAAGAATCCCGTGTGAAGGGATTCCTGATTTCAGAGAACGTGCCAAATAAAATAGCTGTCCAAACTCTCTGATCGAAAAATCAAATACTTGTTACAATAAAACATATTATTCAATCTACAATCGTCATATTTTCATGAATTAAATTTTATGAGAAAATTCCATGAAAATAAAGCTTCAATAAATTATTTTAATATTTAATATAAAGTACTCGTTATAGAGATTTGATGCTATAAACGCGATTGTTGCTATACGTTTTATTATAATTATTGTGATTTCTTTGTGTTTGAATCGTATTTACGGGAGCGGATCCAAAAAGATTACAACGAAATAAAGTATCAGCCTAAGTTTTAAGATTCAGACGACAGTTGCGTCGTTCACCGTTGTTACCAATAAAAATTAAAATGATTAATTAAAGTATTATTATTAAAGAGTGTCGCCGATGGATAGATCATTCTTTATGAACTCCGTTCGTCGTCCATCGTGTCTACTTATTATCAACGACAAGGATCGCTTAATGAGAGACGGCAGTTCGTGTTATCATTCCCCCTTCGAGTTTATCGATCCAATCCTATCTTTTGGTTCTACCAAAGCTTGTCCTTTGACAAGTTCAATTCGACAGATTAAATCTTCGTTCGCATTCATACCATCTAAGTAAAGTCCTTAAAACTGTCTTATAATCGCCATAGGGAAGTACGCGCGGCACGAAAGACCATTAATCAAGCCTGATAATGAGACAATATCTGAGACATTCTCGAACAGTCAGCTGCGATAGAAGAATCGTGTGAGACCATTGTAATACTGTATCTAAAGGAATATAATAAAACTTTACTCGTCCGCGAACTCGACTTTTTACATTTAATAGTCTAATTAATTTATTAACGATCGTTTAATGTTAAACGACACATTTTGTAAAATTTTTCATAGCTTAAGAACGATTACATATCCTCCTACATGCAAAATTTGTGCATGTTTGGATTATAATAATATTATAATAATTTTTTTCCACGATATGATATATATATACAAATTTATTGAATAATTTTTTTACGTCAAACTTATTTTATTTAGTCTCAAGATTCTCCGAAGCTTAACTTGAAGTAACTCAATTTCCCTTGCGAACAAGATCGATGAAGGTACTCCATGAGGAGAACTTTGAAAAAAATTGCGCCAAGAAGAATACCCCAAAATCGTGTAGCCAGATGGTCGGAGAAAGAAATCCCACTAACGAACATCCTGTCGCGGAGATATGCAACGGTAATTCTTTCTCGGTCTAGAGCTTTTGCGCGAAAAATTCGCTTGTAGAATGAGAATCAGGAGCGACAGGAAGTCGTACTCCCTTCAAAATGTCTTATAGGATTTCGCTATATACTTCTCGAAGTACGATTTAACGAACTTCAGTCTGGGCGAATTGTTGCGTTACACGGTATAATAACGGTAGAAGACCTCGACCAATATCTCGGCGTTACATTGATTGTTCCATGAGCGAAATTGCTTGTTATCTCATCGCGCGTGCCGGAAATGCCGATAGTCTAACGAGAATGCTTGCAAAACGCTTCATTGTCAAACACACAATGGGACCGCTTTTTCATATTGAAAATTAATGAGAAGTATAGATCGACAAGAAGAAAAGATAGAGATAATTAAACAATCTCGAATTATGAGTGTTTTGGTAATAAATCATCCTATAGGAGAGAGAGAAATGTTATAAATTATAAATAAAGAGGATTTACATAAAAATATTGATAAAAATATAATCAACATTGCAACTAAAACAACTGAAACAAAGCTGAAACAATAGGATAAAAGTTTATACAATATGATGCATATTTTAATATCCACACGTAATAAATTTGTTTTTTTTTCTATGAGAGTTATTCATCTTTTTCCTTAAAAAAAATTAAATCTTTTTATTCTGCTTTTACTGCATTCTTTAATCTGGAACGTTTTGTTTATCAGTAGCCTGATTTTACTGCAGAATTATACCAACGCTTTTATCCGAGTTCCGGAGGAAGAACGGAATCCGCATCTGTTATATTTAGTTTCCGATAGAAAGCGGAAATAAATGCATCTATTGGAGAGAAACGCACGAAAACCGAATGATACCATCCTGTGTGTTGCTGATGACAGATGCGTTTGCTACTGGGCGGCATTACAAAAAAAAATACCCTATCGAAATCCGTTCTATCGGACTGTACCACTATGTGTTCGGCTCCTTCCTTTCCAGACACGAAGAGAGCAAGGGAATGCTGTTGAAACATAATACTACATGAAAATCTGCACAGCCAGGTAGAAATGAAAAATATTTGGATTGTTTGATTTTTTCACAACAAATAGACATCCAAACGTTGCTCAACTAGGCAGCTCGCATGGGATACACATAGTACACATTATTAATTTATATAAGTCATTAACATTTCAAATTTAATATTTTTAAAATATAATATTATTACTAAAATATTATTCCATTATTTTATAAAATTCACATCGCTAATCTTGATATCTTTTTGTATATTATTGGTATCGAGTACAAAGAATATTCAATATTCACGGGTATATCTTTTTAATTAATATTCAATAATATTATACGAAAATATTACAGGAGAAAACATTCGCTTTTCCTAATAGAAATATTTGCGTATGTAATATATTTCTCTAAAATGGAAGAGCTTTTCGCAACTCTTTGTATCTAAAACGAATAAATTTTTGCTCGTTTAGAATGTAATTACATCATTTGAACCCAGATGAGTACTTCGGTTGTTTTAGAGGATTTCACTTCGATCCTGCGTGCACACTGCTGAATTTGCTCCCACTCTCGAGGATTGCATACGTCTGTATGTGAGTGCCATAACGATGTCTCACCAATATCTACGTTACGGAATACGCGTGTGTTGCAACGTGTCTCGGAACCGCGACACTCCAAAGCCATTACTGTTATGTCCTACACGCGCTACTGTTCGCAGCTGCATAGACACTCCGCAAGATCCCGTATTATTTTTTACGGAGACGCATGTTGCGAAACATTTGCACATAAAAGATTCGAATGGAAACTCGCGCCGGGACGGGAGCTCGAAAACGTCGCAGGACGTCGCTCCTAATAGAAAAAAAAGAACTCGACGACTGAGAAGTTTTAACAATTCTGACTGTATAACTGAGGGATTCAAAACGAAAATGGAGCCTTAAAGTACATGCAGCACTAGGGAGTTAAATTATTGCAAATATCAAGACTGAAAAATGAGATACTGAAACTCCTCTTCCGGAAACTTGTAATCAGCTGTTAGTCTCGCGCATCAAAGACAAAACTTGCATGATAAAGAAAAGATTTTCATTTTATAGCAGATTTTTTGCATGAGCAATTATATGTATACGACTCTATTCACAGAGAGAAAAAATTGAAATTGGTTAACTCTTCCTCTGATTCTGAACTGTAAGGAAAATAATAACAAAAAAATAGAAAGTATTCTCCTAAGCTTTACGTAGATTTTAATTAAATCGCTGTTACGTGAGGACTGTGAAGTACGGGATCTAATATCATTAGAACTACGATATCTACAATAATCCCCAAGTTAGAGACCTAACCTGTATTATTGATCATTATATCCGGAGAAGTATAACACGATGATCCACGCGAAAGATAGAACGAACATATAGCAAGATTACAGAGAAAATGAGGATCTAAATGACAGATTACGCAGGTATGTACACGCGACTGCGGTTTTAGTTATTAAAAAAAAGCTCAACATCATTATATTAGTTCTATTTTCTATAAAAAATCTAAAGTTTCTTATCTTACACCTCTTTACGAACTCTTTACACACTAAATCCTTACACTCCATCTAAGAGCAATTCATCCTCACGTGTTTTAACGATATAAAGAGATAATTTCTACGTGTAATTAATTTTTTACAGCTTAATTATTTAATTCTTAGTACATACGATAATTTTCCTATCCTTTATTACATACGTTCTAAGTTAATTTTTATCATTTTTATAAGTATACAAAAATTATTGAGATATACTTTAATATCTTTAGAAAATATTTATAATTTATTTTTAAAAAATAAAAAGACCATTATTAGCTAAATGCTCCTAGTATTTCAAAGAAAAGAAGATTACGCAGGACTAGTAATAATCCAACCGTAAACAATCCAACCAGACTGTAAATAATCCAACGTGTATACACTGAGAAAAAAAATTTATTCAACTAACTAAATACATTTAATTATTTGCAGATTTGGTTAATTCAACAAATTTTATTTAATCGAATTTAACCATAGTCTGTTTAACATTGAACAGCTTGTTAAGCAGACTAAGGTTAAATTCAATTAAATAAAATTTGTTGAATTAACCAAATCTGCAAACAACTAAATGTTTAGTTAGTTGAACAAACTTTTTTTCAGTGTAGGTACTAAGATTAATAATTATTATTAATATTATTGATAAAAATAATTATTAAATAAATATTTCGTTAGATAATTAATTACTTATTGGATACTTTTATTTTTTAGTGCTTATATCATGTTTCAATTTGGAAGTACGCAATGCATCATGAGAAATGAAGCGATTTATGAACGTAGATAAAACGTTAATCGACGAAAGATTACGTGCTCATACATACGTGTATGTATGAGTGTGTACGTATGGCTGTGAATGTATCTACGGGCTCTCTTACCGCAACTCTTCCTCTAATCTGAACTACAGGCCGGGGAGAAAGCCGTGAGCGGTTCGATGACTTTGATGGTCTCGTTAGAGCGGCGGATTGACTTCCTCCAACTAGCCGTCGAACTTTCGACGAGATACAGACTTTTGGGCCAATTCCCTTGGCTGGCTGTGGTAACCGGGGTCCGCGAAATGGCGTAGTTTACTCCACCACCACCGTGAACGCGCTGTGGATTCCGGAAGATGGGTGTTCGAAGTGCGAGATCGGAAAACTCGACAATTGACGCGCCCGTTGATCCGATAAGCGGCCCTGGGTTTTACACGCGAAGCAAATCGGCCCACGGTGATCGATCGAACACTATCGGATTTCGAGATCGAGGCGGTTTTACGACCGACGCAGTCGAATTTATATTCATGATTCGCACGGCGAATTTCTGGAAAAAATTCTGGTCACAGAAGTGATGTCTGACTAACGTATCTACAGTCACTCATAAAAAAAAATGGGTCACTGTGATGTTACAGTGGCCCGTTTTTCTTTTTTTTTTTAGTAAATACATATTTTTATCATTTAATGTGAATTTTTTATTGCATTGCCCGTTCCTGTATTTAAGATATCGTGACCATGTAAAACATATGAATTAATGTCTATTAATCTATAAAAAAAATAAAATTTTTTAACGTTTTTGACACCTTAAAAAAATTAAAAGTGGAAACAAAGCTTTAGAAATTTCTCAGATCTTTGATATAAAACGAAGAGTATCTCTTTTTTTCTGTAAATTGCACATACTATGGAAATGTATTATCAAAGTAACTTTCAATAAAAGAGATCGTTTGAAGATGAGTTGAGAATCGCACAGCTATACCGTTATCACGGCTGTCTTGGATTAATCTGCACGATAGCATCTTGTAGTGTCATACGCAGGTCCATTCTATCACGGAACAAAATCAGTCGTGGACAGAATATGAGCGAACGGGGGTGAAAAGAGAAGCCGTAAACGAAAAGAAGAAGAAGGAGAGTGGCGCGAGGAAAGCGGAAGAACCGATGCTGTCGACGACAGGACGACATCCGTGTATCCTCCGGCAAAGCCTCTTCCGGAGTTTATTATTATTTGTTCGACGACCGAAGCCGTATGTGGGTTACGTCCCTGAGGTACACGTCCCCTTTGATATCAGATAATCCCCTGGAGGAACAAAAAAGCCCACTTATATACACACACATACGCGCACACTTTTGGAGTTGCTTAGAAAACGCACACAGGCGGACTTGGCCGCGAAAGCTAAGAGATACGACCGGTCACGGTTGAAAACGCGAAAGAAGACACCGAAGACTTCGGAAAGCCAATTTCGGTCCCGTTTTTCATCATTTTCACGGTGGACGAAAGGCTGTTTCATTTCCTCGACCATCCACCGCGATCCGGAGCGTAAAAGTACGTCATTTCAAGTCACATGATGATAACGCCCGCCGCAAATGTATTCGTCGCGTTCGCACTTGCAAGCAAATTAGGGAATCTTTATGTCGAGATAGGACTTGAAATAGGGCTTTAATGAAAAAATTTCCACAAGGTCTCGTGAAATTTTTTGTACGTAGCATCGCAGTGATGTTTTATAGTATGTTTCAGCTCTTTTAGTTTCAGCAGCAAAATTTTGCAAAAAAGATGAAATATTTATTTTGATATACACAGACGCAAATTACTTTGCTTATTAAAATGTTGGATTGCTTTAATTGCTTGCGTTTTTTTATTTACGGCTACATATTTGCCGACAGTCGAGATAGTAATTATTTAATTAAATAAGTAATTAAATAAATGTATAATAATGCGTGTGTGTATACATATAAGTGTTTAACTAAAAAAATGTATCTTTTGTGGGGGGAAACTATATAGATATTTATATATAATGTGTGTGTATGTATATAATTATTTTATAAAAGTATTATTTATATTATAAAATATTTTATTATATTTCAGATTGATATCACGTTACACAATTATTTTCCAACGCGTTTGCGCAACAAGCCTGTGATGTGTGTTAAAATCAAAATTTTTGATCGCGATTGGTAAACTTGAGTCACATGGCGAAAGTTGTTAATTAAATATGGTACAACCCTTTGTGAATGTCGTTGGTTACAACGGAATTAGATTCAGTAATGTTTGAAATTTTATATTAGTAAAATTAGTGGCTGCCGTAACTGCAAAGCGTCCAGTTCGGTGACAATTAATTATCCGTGTTGTACCATTGCAACGTTGCTTACTGCATACCAATCTTTAATGTTCAAATTACGCGTTAGATATTCGTAACGTCACGCTCAACTTACGACACACCGATTTCCTCACTAATCACGTGTCTTTATACAATAATCTACAATTTAAAAATTTAGCTAAATACAGATTTGAAAATAATGTTGTTGGATTATCAAAATAATCGGAAATTCAAGCAATGCTGTAAACAATTTTGATATTCTATATCGATCAGTTTAAGCTATATATAATATAATTATATATATCCTATACATAATTATTATATAGTTCAATGAAATTATATTTTCAAGTGTGTATCTAGCTTTTTAGGTACATCAACAAAATCGTTCTTTCGTGTGCAAAAGCTGTTTTCTTTCGCAAAAGAAGAAATATAAAAGTTGTAAATTTTCTTTTTTTGATACAAAATAATTTTCTAATTAACAAATAAATATTATAGAAGCGACAAAATAGTTAATAACAGTAATAACTATTTGAATTAAATAAAAAAAAAACGAATGCTTGCATCTATGGCGCTCATTTACGCCAATATCCATTCCTGAAGAATAAACGAAATGCTAATGTGCTCAATAATTGCATCCCGTTCGAGATGAATGCAGAATGTATTGTGCTAAAGCGGCCATTTTCCTGCCTCGTTAAAGACCGCGTCGATTTTATGGGACACCCAGTGCGTTATTGCTACGATAATGCGGTAATTAATAATGCGTGACAACACGCTCAATTTATCATTGAAGTCAACAGGGTAATTAAAATTCTCTTCCTTTAAATTACCGGATTCGTCATCGATTTAAACGTATCTTTAACGAAACCTTTTCGTTATTCTCTTTATCAATTTATTTTTAATATTAAGTATTTAAGTAACTTAAATTAAATTTTACAGAAAAAAATGTTTGGTGTACAATGGAGAGATTATGTAAATGTTCGATCTCTATTAAGCACTTTCTTTATATTGTTAAAAACTAAAGTAGAAACAATGGCTATTTGTTTCAATATTGCAGTATCAATACATCTTTATGGTTTTAAAGTTAAATTTTATGCCAATAAATAAGGAGATTTTAAGTTGAACTCGTTTAAAATTAAATAATAAATAAAATCTCTCCTTATCTCTTGGTATAAAATTTAATTCTTTGTGTGAAAAACTAGATTATATTAATTGCAGCTTGTAATTTTAATTAACTATATAAAGTATTGATTCAATATCGATATCGTGACATTGAAACAATAACAAAACAAATAGTTTTTACTTTAGCTTTTAAAAATATAAAGAAAGTGCTCAAAGAGACCGAACATTTACATACAACCTCTCCATTATACTCCAAACGTTTTCTTTTTTGTAAAGGTTGTAAACATCCCTAAAAGCGCCCACAGGATATTTAAGCTTCGTAATTAAATTTAACAAGTCTCGACGCATTCATGCTAGTGCGATTTACGTTTTTAGAAGTGGATGAAGAAAAGAAGGAAACGAATACGATCGACAAATAGTATACGTGAGCGTGTCGAAGAACTGCAGCGAATTCTATTCCCTTTTATTCCATCTAATTCCAATTCTATTCTATTTTGTTTTATTTCGCTGTTACTTTCCAGTTTCTCTTCGACATTTATATAAATTATTGCATCGCGGAATCGCTGTGCGACGTCGTTCCACGACACCGTCTTCGGTTACAATCCCACGGAGCAGAGCCTAACGCAAAAGGAATTCCCAATGTCCCCACAGTAAAAACGGAAAAATTTTCTCCTTCGATCGTACACCGCCGACAAATCTGATTCGCAGTGGCGCTCGAGTATTTCTGGAAAAGTGCGGCAATACCGCGTACGGCGTCTTAAAAGCAACCGCACGGCTTACGTAAAAGCAACAAACAAAGCGCGATAAATTCAATTTCCCGCGATAGGTCCGCCGTGACGTCTCGCAGCGAATGTCCCTAACATGCAAAGCGAACATACGACACACAACTATATTCAAAGATATCCCCTTTCCGCCTGCCTGGAAAATCTTCAACGAAGAACGCACAAAGATCACTCGTACTATCGCTCTGTCCTATTTTGATAATATAGAACAAAATTATCCGATAATGAAATATTTTCCCCGATAATCTGATAATCCAGTAAACAAGAATTATGTTTTAATTCTCAATAGTGATATTGCAGTCGCATATAGATAAAAATATCTCTTTACAAAAAATCACATTAAATCATAATATTATATAGACCAATTATTAGAAAATATGTATTATACAGGGTCCCGAAAGTGACGATAAACATTTTATACACAGATTCTTTGTAACATTTTAAGATGAAAAGTTTAATATAAAAATGTCGAGGCTATGATAATTTTTAAATAGTTTAAAATTTACGAATGAAGGGGCTAGAATTTCGCTCAGGGATGGCAAGATAGTTAGTATGTAAAGATGTTTCCTTGAACTTCATGCTTTTGACAATAACAAAATTCAGCATCTTACACTCATCACCTTGCCGTCCTTGAGCGCAAAATTCTAGTCTCGTCATTTGTAATTTTTAAATTGAATCCCATTTAAAAATTATTATAGTCTTGACATTTTCGAATTAGACTTTTCGTCTTAAAATGTTACAAAAAAATTATCTTTAAAATATTTATCATCAATTTTGGGACATCCTGTATATTCAAGAAAGAAATGACTTCTCGTATAAAATAATTTAAAAATATAAACAATCAAATTTTGTAATACGAAAGAACGACCTTTTCTACATGGAAAGAATGATTTTGCTGAAATATCTAAAAAAAATAAGTAGATACAGATCTAAAAATAATTTTGACCATTAAAATAATTATGTAGGAAAGTAAAGCATGATATAAACAATGCTGTAAAAAGTTTTGACATTTCAGTAATCTGCTTGAGCGTCTTACATAATTATTTTGATAGTTCAACAAAATTATTTCCAGATCTAGTTAAATCGTTAGATTCAGCGCGTAAAACCATTTCTCCTCAACAATCTTTAAATCCTCGGAATGATTAAAAGATATTCTTTCTTTTTCCTAGACTAAAAAAAGTTGATAAAGAGCTAATAAAACAGAATTAACATTGATTCCTTATATCGAATCAATTCCGATCGTGTAACGATCATATATCTCTAAATGAGGCTGTTGCGTAGTTCAAAAATATGACATGTTTGAAACAAGAAAGTTTTTATTTACAGCCCCATTATATTTATAACACCTCTTGTGTCGTGTTATAATCCACGACGTATTATAATTCTTGGTCGATTTCGCGGCGGGTCGGTTGGAAGTGTCCGCTTCTTGAAAAGTGGTGTCTGTAGTTTCTCGACCTCAGACCGCGAGGGTGGCGAGCGAAGTGTGTGGAGGGTGCGCACAGCACCCCGGGGAAGAAATACAATCCCTACGTGAGCGTACACGGTGAACGGCGGATACCGTCGGAGTGCATATAACGTTACGCTAGAAAAATGCTCATGGCGCGACATTCATATTCCCGTATATTATCCGACACTTGCCTCCAAGTCCTATAAAAATCTCTTCTCCCTCTAGTCGTGGGTCACGGAGGGGACTGTCGGCGATGCCGACGACGCCGCCGAAGGAGCACGTAACGATCTTAATCGAAGCACGACATAACTCCGACGGAAGTGGAGCAACGGCGCGATTTTACCGGCGTGATTCCTCACGACGTGTCGCGATAAAAAGATCCGGAAATATTTCACGGCACTTCGTTCCTTGCAAGCATCTCAAATCCGTAAGCGACGCTGCAGTAGGTTATTCGACGCTGATCTCGTGAACAAAAGAAATGAATTCGATTTTTCTTTTTCACAACCTTTCCACAGCGATTCGCAAGATTTATAGAAAATTATTGATCGTTTAAATTCACGTTATATTTGACCAAAATACATATTAAAGAACGTACTTTACATAACAGATATTTAATTCAAATGTGAGAGTATAATATATTTAATTGCAACGCGGTATCTTTCTCAAGAATAGTTTGATTTTCCAGCCATCAGCAGCTAATTTAATTCTATTAGCGATTATTGAATCGTATTGTATCCGTAAATAGAGTCGCTGGCTTGAACTCGGCGTTGAAAGCCGCGGTTTTGCAACCTAAAAGTAGATGCGTGAAACGAACTTCCGAAGAAGAATCTAGAATCTTGGAACTTTTCGAGGTTTTCGAGAAAAGGAGATCGAAGATTCCGGTCGCGGGAAAGTTAAGACAAACTCGAATCATCGCCGGAAACATTGTCGGCTGAAACTTTTCCAGGACAAGCACCACTCTTTAATCCAACGGGCGAATAACAAAAACACATAAACCGGTGGGAACGGTTCATCGGCTTTCCGTAGAAACGCTCGAACGTGCTCCCAGTTACTCGTCAGCAACTTTCACGATTTTGCATTATTGCCGAGAACTTTGCCCTCTCAGCGCTTTCGCGAGGCGACTTCGCTGTCTAATTGCATTTTGCGACATAGGATATTCGTTATTGTCTCAAGTTCAACAAAAGTAAAATATGCATTCTTCAAATTTATAATGCAATTAATAACTATTATATATATACAGAGTGTCCCGAATTTAAATGGTCAAACTTCTAGAGCGTGTAGGGGATCGATAAACTAAGAAAAGAAGTTCTTTAGAGATATGCTCGTTTTTACTTCGTTTTGGAGAAAATCACAAAAAATGATAAAACGTAGTTTTCATTTTTGTATTATTTATCTTATTTATTCACAATTATTTATTCACGTCACTTGCTTAATGCAGATATTGTTCAAAATGTTGGCCTCTTGCAGCAATCCACACATTGCATCTTGTACGAACAGCTCGTTTTGCAGTCAAACACTGGTTAATGTAATGACTCGCTGATTCGGCACTCTTCTGTCTGGAAATCGGCATGCATACTCTCGCACTGTCTCTGAAGCATTATCGCTGAAGTCGTACACGAAAACTTACGAAATATTACGAAAAAATTACGTTTTGTCTTTTTTTTACGATTTTTTCCAAAAAGGAGCATATCTCTAAAAGACTTTTTTACTTATAAATTATCGATTCCCTATACGCTCCTGAAATTTGGCCATTTATATGTATATATAATTAATAGTTATTATTAAAAATAATTGTTTAGAAAAACAGTTAGTTTGGAATCTTTTTATCTAAATTTTTTTCAATACGAAAGATCTATAGAGCTACAGAGATAAGACCCAAGTTATCACAATAAGCAGGTCGACTAGTCGACAGGAAATTACAGGTCATTGTGGTTGAACTTTAATTCGATCATCGAGTTCAGAGATCTGAGCCATTGGTGTCAGGCCGTTGTCATACTTCAAAGTGACAATCCGCAGTGTCCATCACATGACGGCGGGATCGCGATAGCGAGCGCCTTCCAATGTGCTGGACGTATTCCAATAATAATCGGTGTATGCAACAGAGGCACACGGTGGTAGTATGCGCACGTAGGTATGGGTGCGTGGGTTAGTACGCGTTTATTTGGTCGAATAAACTGGCATCTGTAATACCACTGTCATGGAGAAGACGGGAACCGATATCCGCAAGTTCGACCCACCGTTTGACCGGCCGGCGCCGGCGCAAATAGGAATCCTTCTGTCGATTATTTCGACAGACAGAATGAGGCGGCACATGATTAGTTGGCGGTGTCGGTTACTGGATGATGTAGAACGCGACTTGCGATTAAGCTTCCAGCAAGCAGAATGCTTCGTAATTAATTTCTCTCAGACTTGACGAGTTCTCAAAAAGGTCCGTATTTAATATCATGGACTTTCTGTATCAAGAGCGATACCTACATGGAAAAAATAATTTTGTGAACGCATCTAAAAAATTACCTAGATACAGATCTCAAAATAATTTTATTGAACTATTACACACACAAAATATTGTAGAACGCTCAAACTAATTGCTAGAATTGTTAAATTTTTTTGGAGCATTGCTCATCATGCTTGAATTTTCTATATAACTATTTTGACAGTCCGACAAAATTATTTTTAGATCTGTATTTATTTAAATCTTTAGTTACTTTAGCAAAATTGTTCTTTCCGTGTAGAATTTGCGTTCGCGAATCTCATTGAGTATGAACTCTCGCGAGTTTCATTGAGTATCTGCATAATCTAATGTGCGGTATTATATCAGCGTTATTATAATCGAATAATAATACGAGTAAGATAACACGAGCTTGCCTGCATTTTAAAATCTCATTTTGCATAGTGAGAAATTCGCAGCGTTTAATGAAACCAAAAAAAAAGTTAACTTTCTATCGGAAATATATTAACTCATAATAAAATTACTTCCTAACAATTGTAAAATTTTCCAATTTTAATCTTTTCGCTAGGAGCTAACTGCTCTCGTATGCGAGTAACTATGACGCGATTCGATATTCCATCACTGAACGATTCACCCGACGGTAATCTCTAAACGAGAGCTATCGGCTTATTATTAAACAAGAACGATCGACGAATATCGCCAACATTTCTGGAACGAGCGCTTCAAAATCCGGGCGCACAATCGAGAGAAAAGGAAAGAGAGGATCGGTAATTGCGCGTATCGGTGAGTAACGCCGCTCGTAGCGAACTTTTAATACGGTCGTTGAATTCCATGAGCTTCGGGGTATGCATTTACGTGCGTGCATCCGCCCACATATACGGACAAGAACACTTATCCATACGTGTGTGCGAATGTCGGATAAACAGACACCCGCGATATTACCGGTCGGAGGAATCAAATTTCCGTTACTTCGATCCGGAGTTTGGGCTGATCCTATCGCCCGCGAAAGAGAGAAAGAGAGAAAGGGGGGGGAAAGGGGAGATAGAAATGGGACTCCGGTTATATAGGGTGTCCAGCGATTTTATGCCATAACTTGGAAATCTTATTCCGGCGAAATGATCCCGAATCAAAAATGTCGCCATCGACCAAGTAGGTCAACACGGATCCGTAATCCGTTCAAAAATACAGCTCTTCGAAAAAGTTTACTTCGTGTTATTATATTTGTATTTCGTGCAGAGAAAGAATATACACATATATAAATATAACACGCTTTGAACGAGAAATTGCTCAATTATTACTGGCGTTTTGTGTAATTTGATTCTGAAGGGACTGCCAGAGAGACAGTTGCTTTCACTGTGCATGCACAATCCGATCCGTGCGAAATGGTATATCGTATTTCATACACCTTTGATATGTGGATATGTGTTTGCTTTGATGATTCAGGAATATCAGCTTTTTTTGGAATGTCCTATAAATTATTTCACGTTACACGCGTGCGCATATATCTTATCTCAGCGTACCTTTTGTGAGCAAATATCATAAATTTTCTTTCTATCGTTTTAACCCTTTCTCTTTTATATATCCGTTCCGATAAGCATTATATAAATTTTCTCTTTGGCAATACAAAAATTTATACGTTTGAATACTGATATGTCTTCCATCAACGAAAATTGAAGTCATATTTTTCTGTGATATTCGTATCGACTTTATGTACGACGCTTCTCATGTCACCACACTGTATAATGCAACGAACTTGGTGCATGCTAAGGACATCCATTTCAAATCTCCGTATTGTCGAGAATCAGATCCGTGTTTATATGACATTTTTAATTCAACATCATGCTATGAATAAAATCGTAAAGTACTTTCTGCTACACGTCGGCCCGACTTGACTGCGAGAAGCTTGAATCCAATCAGGACGCGAGGTTGAAGGTGACTAAAGATAATATTTGCATTCTATTCGACGAAGCCAGGTTTCGTCAATATTTTCCCATCGCTAAGAGGCAGATGTTAAAATAAGATATTACTACATAAAATCCTCCGATTACAATAAGTAATTGAAGACATGCTTGCAAAAATGAGCTCTAATTTATCATATTTTCCGTACTTCGTAACACTTGTTACAGATTTACTGTTAAGTGTTGTTTTTCTGTTACACTGTTCAATATTATTTTTTTTTTTCAAATATGAATAATCATTTTCGATGTATTTTTGCTTGCTGAATATGAATTTGTTATCTAAATTTGACTATCAGGATAAAATTAAAAAAAAAATTGAGTCAAAGAAGCTGAAAACGACGATTTTCAAGGTTTTCATGATGTTTTAGCATCGGTAGCAAATTTTTTATCTAAATCTAATTTCGTTAATTCTACGCGAAAATATCAACTTTTAACTTTAAAATGCACTTTGTTTCCTTTTGATGATTTTTCATTTTTCAGATATAACAATTTAAAAATCGCCGTTTTTAGCTAAATTTGAATAACGGATTTGTCTTTAGAAATAACATCAGAAATCAGAAATGATTATTCATACTCGAAAAAAAGACCAAATTTTGTCTTAGGATCGTATTAGGGTGCTTTTAAAAATTCATGATATATCATTTTATTCCTGTTGTTTTAACGAAGGTTAAATGACAGTTAAACAAGAATAAAACGATACTTAAGTGCACTCGGTTTCCGAACGCAGGCTTATATTGAAAATATAAAATAGGATATTCTAAACAGTAAATAATTTTCGTTTTATGTGTTTGTTATTATTTTCAAGAAAAATTCTCCACTATTGTAAGTAATATCATTGATTGGAAGGTTAAATTTAAAAATCAAATACAAGTTAATTTAATTATTGTTTAATCGAGTCAAATTTAATTGTCGTTTAATTTTAAGAGTAGCCGATTGTACTCAACGCAGTCAACTGCTCTTTATTAATATCTGATTAATTGAACAATAATTAAATTTGACTTTAATTGAACATTTTGCAAATACATATTGTACATTGATAACGTGGCATTAAATAGCTATTTAATTATACATCATCTCTTTTTATATTATTTTAATGAATTTTTGCAACGATATTTTACGGTAAAGCAGATAAGTGCAAGGTAAATACAATTTGGAGAGAGGAGAGAGGCACTAATGTGTTAATGTCACGCTTCTAAGCAGCGTGTACTAAAGCAATTTCCGCGCCTATCTACTTAAAAACTGCTTACGTCTGGAAAAATCATTCATCCGTTCACATATACTTGCGGTGCAACTCTCCTCAAACATCCAACTTTGTGACTACCGGGGAAGTTTCGTTGTCAGTGCATTGGCTTTAGCTTGTAAAACGATCCTATTTCCATAACAAAGGGGAGCCCTGCGACCGTTATGAATTGCAGATTGCAGTGAAAAACGAGTTTAAACTTCTGTACGTTACTTTCACTTTTAATGCGATTAACCCGATCGTTACAGCGACTCGCCTGTCTCTCTGAGCAATTAAAAGATAAAGTGAAGGAGTTAACTTTGCGCTGTTTTGTCGGTGCTACTGCATTATGTTTGATTCTCTGCAAATTGAATATAGCGATATCTCATTTTAACGCGTCCGCAAAACGTTTTCCATTAGAAATATGTAAAATAATTTATTACACATTAAAATATTTTTAAACGGCGAAAGAAAAAACAATAGATGTACTTTAATTTATCCAAACAAATTCTAAAGTATTTCAATTTGTACGAATTAAATGACTGTTTCAATTAAACACGCTTTAAAACATTTCTTGCTGTTTAGGGTCAGCGCGAGATTAACATGGCAGAGCGATTTCCCATTGGAGGAATTTGCGTTTCGCGCTGAGGAGATGTAAAGCCCTTTGCGGAATAAAAGGATGGAAAAGCGCGGAAAGCAAAGTGGCGTTTCGCTGTATACGTGGGGGACTCGGCCGGCGGTTACCTCATATTTAATCTTCGCATTTCTCCTTTCCACTTCGCGTTCGCGCTCGCATTACTGCGATGCACTTGAAAACATCTTTCCATATCCGACCCAACTGTCTGAGCTTTTATCGCAACCAGTGTTTTAAGCCTGTAACAACCGCGCGCCATATGCAAGGCTTTTGAATGGAAATGACATATACCGTTAATCCGTCGATATTATAAAATATGAGACCAGTTATCTCGCATCCTCCTAAAAGATAAAATATAAATGCCATTAATAGTAAAGATTTCTAGCTTGCAGCAAATATTATTTTTTAATTATTTTTCCACCTACTTTACTTTTTTCCAAATTTTAAATTTACATTTTAACAAAATAATTTGATTATAGAAAATACACATAAGAACAATTAAAGATTAATTAAAAAAGAAAAGAAATTTAAAATAAAATAATCCTTGAATTTTTATCTTTAAGCAATGAAAAAGGAAAGATCAAACACAAATTTTTCACAGAGGGTGCTATTAAAATTAATTTTGAGTTTTACTATCTATGTTTTTGCTCCTTTCAAAGATAGAAGTTTAAACGATCGATTATAACAAAAACTCATTTTAGTCGAGCTTCAGGCGAATTCATATAAAATTCACGAAATTGTGTTAAAACACTTTTTAACTCATTTTCTTCGTTCTATTCCCGTTCTGCGTTTTCTTACACATCCAATAATATTAGTAGTCTCATTACTTTGTCACATTAAATATTCTTATTTTTCGTATTTCCCTTTATTTTATACGCTATATAATTACATTATTATAATTTATTTCTAGTAAGTCTAATAAGGAACAAAGTTGTCAACTTGGAATATGAAATTTCAAAACAGATAATTTTACTACTTCAGATAAAACCACTTTGATTCCATTATATCGCAAAAATATCTGATTAATTAACTTTTACTCATCAGACATTTCGAGAGAGAGAGAGAATAAAACATTTATATTATAGTTCAAATTAATATCAGTTCATATTTTTGAGTACTCTTATCACGATTCGCTATAATTCTTTCCTGATTTTATTAAATTTTCTGGATTTCCATTTTCCATGGAAATCATCGCGGCATT
>NW_017255965.1:1699471-1791802 GCF_001594055.1 Mycetomoellerius zeteki
TAGCCGATATATCTCAAGCCACGGTCAGTCGACCTTTTCGCCTCGAGAAGTCGACAGCAGCATATGGGGCACCGGCCGGCAGTTGAGGGGCAGGCAAGGAAGGAAAATGTGTACGAGCGTAAGCGTGACCATCCGTGAAACTCCTCGCTCGTCCCGTGTCTGCGATATATATCGCGTGCATGCGTGTCCTCGCACGCGCGTGTCCGACAGACGATCGGTCGGTTGGCTAGCTAGAGCTCCAGCAGGAGGAGAGAAAAGAGAATAACCGTGTTGCTCCGCAGTCGAGGAATGACGCGGACGGAGTGCAGCAATTTCGCGCAATACCGCCGGAATACCGGGCGTTTCGGGAATGCGGATCAGCATTTTCCCAGCCGTCCTCTATTTCTCTCTCTCTCTTTCTCTCCCTCTCTTTCTCCTGGTCTCTCCGTCTCCCAATCTCTGGCCGAGCACAGGCTCGATATCTTCTCGACAGTCTTCTCTTTTCGTAATGTAATCCGCCGTAACAACCCGTCACGCATTCTTTCGTCTTGCCCGTGTCGCGCAAATTTCCACGTCTGCAGTGCGTATTCCTCGCAATGCTTGGATTAAACCTACACTGAAAAAAATGCATGTAATTTTAAATGGAAATTCATGTTCATGACTGGAAAATTGCCTAAATATGATTGGAAATTTACAATTTCCAGTAAATTTCCAAGCATATTTATGTAATTAGATCATTTTCCAGTCATATACATGTAATTTCCATGTAAAATTACATGCATTTTTTTATACATGGAAAGATTTGGCTGAAGTATTATCTAAATCTGAAAATAATATTGTTGGACTATCAAAATAATTATGTAGAACGCTCAAACTAATTGCTAGAATGTCAAAACTTTTTGCAGCATTACTCATTATGCTTGAATTTCCTAAATAATTATTTTGAATGTCTAACAAAATTATTTTCAGATCTGTGTATCTACCTAAATTTTTTTAATATTTCAGCAAAATCGTTCTTTCTATATATAGGAATAGTGTAAAAGTAAATAATGTAACGCCGCAATTTATTGCACACTAAATGCAAATATGTCAGTTTTTACAAATCCTGCAAAAAAATCTATCCATTGTAATATTTAGATTGTTTCTCACAATACCAGGTTGCTTCTCATTCTGATAAAGTGAACTGTAATGTTCACAAAACGTTGACGTTTAATAATGTATCAAGATAGAAATAATCCGCAAACCATGTAGCTTCTTTTAATATCCGACGTCTGTGGAAGCAAAAATATTAGCAATATTTAGATATCGATTTCAATATTTAGACGTTGACTTATCTTGTCTTCAAAATATATTTTTAAGATATTCGCACATTTCCGATTTCAAAATATAAGCTAGAGATATTTTAAGATTGAAGGATCGATTAATGCGTTTCAATATGCCGCGTTGCATCTCGTCTCCGTGAAGCTGACATACCGCTCGCAATTGTTCCACAAAGATCTCTCGAACGCTTCGACTATTCGCGTTCGCACGAACACACAAACAAACGTAAGATGACGAGAGTGCGGGTTTCTAAGCCCACCAATCCTGTCGGATCCGCACGAACGGAAATCAGTTAACAAGGAAGTCGCGGCCGGAGAACGCGACAAATCTCCCAGTCGCGGAAGTTCGATGAATGTCAGTCTCTTTCGTGCACAGAGCCAGACATTGAATTCTATCGTTATTTCCCTCGTGCCTCATACGTCTCTATGAACCGTATTACGTCTAACAACAACGTAAAATGTCGTCTTCGCTACTCGGTCTTGATTATGCATTCGCTACCCGCTAAGAGCACGAGAACCAATTAGGAGTCAGCGAAGTGTTTGTCGGTGAGAGAGCACTTTTGATCCTCCTTTAAATTACGACGAGAACCTGCAAAAGCCGGAGAAAGGATCGCGTCGCGAGCAAGCGAACATATCTTTGTCTATTTACTACGATTTGTCAGGATAAAGACCGACGTGTGCTAGACGCGTTGTGCTTTACCGATTCGCAATCCTGCAAGTTCCGTCCTATCGCCTCCTCCGACTGACTCAGCCTTTTCGAGACGACAATTATTTAACTACTCGCCTGCTAAGTAGTCCCGCCAGTAACAATGACTGAGCTTTGACGAAGAGAAGCATTACGTGCAACGATTCGCGCGAGATGAGGATTGATGGTAAGATGATTCTTGTAGAAAATCCTTCGTCGTGAAGTTTGAATTATAAAATCAAAATAAGAAATAAAAGTCTCATATCTAAAATAAGTCGTTTCTATGCAATCTTGATCTTCATGCCAACTTAAGTTTGGTATTTTGATAGTCTTATTTTACGCAACTATCATAAAATTAAATAAATAATAGTACACAATTATCTACTTACACATTAAATTTTATTCGAAATTAGCGTAATTATCTAGATTTAATTATGCCTATAAACATGAGTAAAAAATTTCAGGATAGCAGACGGTTGTTAAATTAAACCCCGGTAAATTAAACGCTCGTAAGGTTAATATCGTTGTAACTTTTCGAGCTGCACTTTATCTCTAGTATGTAAGAGCAGCAGTGTAAGATTGCTAGTAAATTAACAGTAAATTTTTGAACGAACAAGATGATAATAAAAACTCCTCGTTCTCACACAAACCACCTTATCATTAACCTACATCGTCGTGATTTTATGATTCTATGTATAATATACTGAAGAAGAGTCTCTATGGTAACTTATAGTAACTAGTAGGCTAACGTAATTTACTCTTATCTGAATTAAACTCTCTATTAACGCGCATGAACATAGATATTTACATTTGGCAGCCGATTATTGATGTGCAAAAAACTGCTGTATCAATAATTTCTAAAAAAAAAAAAATATATATATATATACGAGTATAAAGCATTCGTAAACTGTTGGTACAACCGGGTGATTTTACATAAAAATAGATAAAAAACGTAGAATAATTTTTTTTTTTTCATATAAAGCCTTGTTTTCGAGAAAATCGATTTTAAATATTCATCATATGTATGCACTCTCTGTTGGCAATGTGAAATTTCCACTCTTCATTTTGAGTCTTCGAACTTTAGTCCAGATTTTTATATTGTTCCGAATAATATAAAAATTAAAAAAAATTCTTACATTCTGTAAAAGCTTTGACAATCAGTTTTTATTATTATAGAAATTGGATTGTATTTTATTTAATTTTTAGAAATTTAAATTTATCTATCAGAATTCACAATAAAAAAATCTGTGCCTTTTAAACTCCAACATTGCTGGAGTTAGCTACGTCTCGAATTAATAAATCCTCCTGTAGACAATTATCTCTGCTCATGTTTGTGTTTATTAACTGAGTAATTGAGAATACGCAATAAAAACAGGATATTCATGCATGATAAATTTTATTATTTTATAAATTGTTGAAAATATTGCCCATTCTATCGATTACACAATTCCGCTCTTCGAAGTAAATTTTATGAGCGCTTTCTAACATATTCTATTGCTCTTTAATTTGTCAATTAAATCCGTACCTAGCAATTGTTATTTAAAATTTTTTTTTCGAGAACAAAGCTTTGTACAAAAAAAATATCATTGTTTTTTTAATTTGTTTTGTTAATGTGTAAATATCCTTTTTCCCAGTTGTATCACCCGTTTACGAATATCTGTATATATATTATACAATATATTTGTTTCTCAAATATATGCCGAAATAATAATTCATCCGAAACTATTATGAGAAATTAATATTTACTCGTTCATACGCGCGGCAAGAACTTTCAATTTAGCCTTCGCCACCCCAGGTAGGACGACGACGGTATAGTTTCGCGGCGCGGAGGAACGTGTTGTGCTCCACGTCGTTCTGTAAAGTTTGGTTTAAAGAGATCGGCCCCCCCGGCCTATACAGCTATTCTCCGATTTGCTCGTCGGGGCCACCGCCGAACGAGTTCGCCGAGGAGTTCGAGTTTCTGTCGCGCGCTCGCGGAAACTTTCATCGGGATATCGTCAGCAAACACGGCGCTGGCTTTACGAGCTTCGTTCAGTGCGAAACTCCTTCCTCTTACACTTTCCAGCCCCTTCGCGATGATAAATAACTGAATTCTGCCGCAAAGTCCCTTCGCGCACACGAGCGATTACCGCACACCGATGGTTTATCAGTTATTGGTTTATGCCATTTAGCGGAAATTTATCAATTTTGGAACATACAGTAAAAGATATACACTTAATTAAATTGTGAGAAACACTGTAATTGATATTATAAGTTGCAGACTGTCATTATAAGTTTTAGATTATCTTTATTTAAAAACGCAGAAGAAACTTAGTTTTGCTCGGAAAAAAATGCTAACATGTGAATTTTTCAGATCCAATAATTCGACTTTTTATTCAATCAATCTGAAAATTTAATATTTTGATTGCGAGAAATAATTTTTTCAGATTTATGTTGTTATGCACCTTTTACTTACAAGGGAAGTTTCACAACTGTCCGGAACCGATTTGATTCTCCATGAAATATGTTGTAAAACACGACAATCTAGAGACACATATTTTTTTATACGTGCGCTAACTCATGTTTAAGGGGTGAAACACCCCTTTGAAAAAAGCGGTGTTTCTATTTCGAGCCGAATACCGGAGCCGAATATCGGAAATATAAAAGATGGAAAAAAATTTTTTAAACAAAAGTACGGTTTCAAGAGTTTAACAATTGTTAATAAAAAATTTAAAAAATTTTTTTTCTTCACAACATTGAAATATTCTTGAAACGATGAATACCGTCGGAAGTATAAAAGATGAAAAAAATACTCGAAATAGAAATACTGTTCTTTTTTCAAAGGGGTGTTTCACCCCTTAAACATGAGTTAGCGCACGTATAAAAAAATACATGTCTCTTAGATTTTCGTGTTTAACATATTTCATAGAGAATCAAATCGGTTCCGAACAGTTGTGAAACTTCCCTTGTTAGTTTTCTTATATCCTACTTTGACGTAGAATCACGTCGCTCATAAAACACTCTTAAAACAAATATCAACTTGACAATTGCTTAATTCGATGAATCAGCTTGAAACACATTAATAATTACGTAGACGCACAGGTCTCTACTAACTGCGCTCGATGTATTGTCAGGGACGGAATTTATAATTGCAGCGGCAATCTCGACGTGAGATTACGGCACGTCGCAAATCAGGCTTACGCCTGATAGCAAAGTCGGTGAACTGGTAGGAGAGGATCGACGTTATCTGTATTAACTGTACCCACGAAGCCTAAAGCGATGACGCACCTCGTCTCAAGAGCGAAGATTCCTTCGGCTGTTGTTGCTGTTGCTGGCGGTGCAATATCGATCGTCGTTATTGCCGCGCATAAAGGAAGATGTTTCGCTGAGCGACTCCGACGCGTGTTAGTACCGGATTTACTAGGGCGATTGACGCGCACAACCCGACAGAAATGTGACAAAGCTCAAACTGGATCACTGCGACGTGAAACATTAAGTTCGAGACGTACGTGTCTCTCCGTGCTCCATTAAGTGGTCGTCACTTAAAAAAGTCATAGTTACCATCGCGAAAAGCACCACTATTATCGTGAGTAATCCTTTCAGTTTTCTTCTCTTCGTCACTCGCTCTCTCTCATTTTGATTATAATTTTTCACATTTAAACAACTGCCATTTTTTACATTTGGTCCAGAAAAGTTCGTGGCGATAAGTGGCGATACTTCGAAATATTCTATCTGAAATATTTTTATAATTTTATGTTGATGTTCATAAGCAAACTTAATTCCGAGATGCAGTATAAACATCATTTTTTATTTTTCTCTTCTAAAGCCGACCGACTTCGATTATAACGAATCTGCCGCGAATCTGTACGAGCAACATGTAGGTTGAATCGAAGCGAAAGAATCTCCGCTGCAAAGAAGTTTATCGAGACGCCGGTTCCAATTTATGTGTAAACTTGGCGGAAAAGATAACGCGCAACATGCTTGCCGCAACAACAACAGCGGGAACGAATAAAAGCGGTGCACGCGGCTGTACCGTGTCGTTCCAATTGAATATCTCTAAACCTCTGCAATCCTTGTTTTACATGTCAGCGTAATCCTTCGGCTGATAAAATATTTCTTCCGGAAAATTACAAATCGAGAGAAATCATTTTCATGTTTGAATCACCGCTCGAAAATTATTCTATCCGATTGGATTTTTAATCCTTAGTAGCTACACACAATGGATTGTTCATAATTTTTCCGGGGTAATTTTACAGGTATAAAAATTATAATATAAGTGATTTTTGCATGTACTTTAACATCTTTAAATAATAGAAATTGTGTTGAGAAGGGCTACGAACTATAAGAAAACGATATAATGTAAATAATGAGTATAGTATAATTAATAAGAACTAAACACAAAGATATAAATATAAGAATTATACAAATGACGTTTTGACTCCGATCAGGTCAGTATCAATGTTAAACATATAATAAGCAATTAGTATAAACATATTTAAATTATAACGGCTTAATATTAAAACTAATAAGAAGAAAAAATACAAACTTCTGATAGACATAAAAATTGGTCGCTTGATCGTATCCTGCAGTTATCACGCCAATATTAAGTCTAAGAGACTCCTTCTTTGACAATGTCATTGCGCGTATCGTACAGTATTAATATAAAAGGCTCCTTTTTAAACAATGTCATTGTGCGTATAAGTAATAGTTATTATTCGTTTCTAATGTATCGTAATTAATTCAGATTGATAGAATAGCATAAAGTCAAAGTCCATAGAAACGGTGAGACAATCAATATTAATATGAGAATCTAAATATATGAAAGCAGTTAATATCTGTTTATATAATAATATAAAAGTATGAAAATAATTGGATCGTACAATAAGTAAAAAGATGAATTAAAAATTACCTTGAAATTTATAAAGTGTGTTCTAGTGTCCAAAAATAAAATTCATCTTTAAATAATTAAAGTATTTGTAAGCACTGTGTATATTAAAAATATTGTATACGAACGTTATAATTAATTACTTGCTCAAAGTGTTTCAAAGAAAAGCAATGTAAGGGCATGACTAATCCAGTCGTATACTAAGAGTTAATTTCCAAGAATTAAGTTTGATAGAAAATAATTCGAGAAAAAGAGAGGACACTTCCGAAATGAATGTTCACGATCTAGTTTGAAAGAAACTTAAAAAAAGAAAACGAAAAGTAACGGTATCCGTGATGAACCATTATTTCACATTGGCTTCGGACAAACATCCGTTAAAGCCTTCGAATCAGGATGAAATAGTCAAGATTCTCCAGCAGAAGAAGACGATTCTCCTTGAGGAAGCCGAGGATACAATCGGTACTGTCGAATCATTCTCCCTGCTACCCCCTAGACCGACCCCGTCCGTCTTTCGCGAGAAAACGGGAAAACGAACGTTGACGTTACGAGGACGGATGGCGCGGCCCGATGCTCGAGAAACGAGAGAAAACGGCGACTCGATTCGACGCTCGGAAACACGATATACGGGAAGGAGCAGGTTTACGAGGAACAGATTCCGTCGTGCGGAGCTACGGAATCCATAGGTATAGCTCTCGATCAGAGATAGAGCGGCTCCTCGTGGCCAGGCGATCCCGACGAAACGCCGTGTATCTCGAAAGAGCTTTCCTTCATCCATTCCGGCGCGGTAATCTCCGCCGGAACTCGTATCGAGGCAGCAAGAAGTGAAGTATGAACAAAATAATGTCTACGACCGATTGACTACTAAAAATATAAAATCGAAGCGTAAAATGGAAACAGAATTTAATTTACATAACATCTTGGTACGCTGTAAAGCCATTCCCTATTATATAGTTAATTATAATATTAATTCCCTCTTCTCTAGCATTACTTGATTGCGCAACAATATGACGACGTAATGCATATATTGATTCGTATTCCGCAATCGAGAGTGAACCTGTTTATATCGCGTTTCAAAATGACGATTCGACATTCATGTTTTGACATTTCACGCAATCGGCGGGTGCATTTTACGACGCCGATTTACGAACACGTTCCCCTTAATAGATCCGGAGCGTTGCACTTGTATACGAAGCTAGTAAATGCGACGGGTGCACCGGATGGCTCGGAATTTTATGACGCATAATCGGAAGTGTGAAATGCCGTAGATCGTTTCTTGCCCTTCACCAGAAATTACAATCGCGATAGCAGCCGCTTCCAATATCTCTTCTCTACGCGGATTTATTCTCCTTTGCATATTCGCTCTCAATCTTCCTTGCTTCTCTCTCTCTCTCTCTCTCTCTCTCTCTCTCTCTCTCTCTCTCTTTCAGGTTGTACATTTCTGCTTGCTGTTTATACACTTCGATCGCAAACATCCGCAGCTAAGACGAGATGTGCTGCCTGTTGCAATTGCTTGGCAATCAGCAACGATCATTTCACCACTGCTGATCGCGCTGTGCTTGAGCAATATGTATACTTCAATGCTTACTTTAAGAAGACTGTGTTTAATCTTCAAAGCGAATTTAGATAAGGTTTTATATTCAGATTTTACTCTATCTATAATTTTGCAAAAAATTAATCTTCAACAGTAATGTGTTGTGTAGGTATTTGTATTAAAACATATAAAATAAAAATGAAAGAATAAATATATGACTATCACGTGAATTACAGTAATTTGTGTTTCTCTTAATGTAATATAAGAGTATAATGATGAAAGAGTATATAGTTTCTGCGGTAGTACATACATTATACTACCGCTGAATGAAAAGGTAAAATAACTCTGTATTATATATGAAAGTAAATTACCGCGATTACGTCGATGTAAACAGATCGATATGAAATTTCGAGAAACGCATACGAAATATTTTTCCATAGCTTTGTGTAAATATTGAACGATACCAGTTTATTCAAAACCATATTTAGGAGATATTCCCGGAGGGATAACCTCTTCAAGCGTACGCGGTTAAATTCGGCTAGCCAAAACGAATATAGTTTACAGAACGTGTGGCATGCGTTGGCAGTTGATTAAATATCAAACGGTATCTATGAATTGGCTGACCGCAATTAACAGTTACAACGATTTTCCTCAATTCCGTTACCTGCAGTGCCAATCAATAATGCTATTTATTAGTCACCAGTAGTCAGAATCATTGCAGAGATCCACGGAACTCACAATTAGGATTACCACATGCATTGTATTAGTACTTATTCAATAGCGCATTAAAGATTTCTCGTAGCGATTAATTCACTCTCGCGTAGAAGATCTACTGCAACTATTATTTCAAGAGACTATGATTGTCCGCCGCACAAAGTCCGCCATAATTTCCCATTGGCGTTAGGACACTGCTGGGTCGTATATTTTTATAGTTCTGTAAATTCCCGCGTACGTGTGTCTGTAACGTACGAGAATGTCGACGACCGAGAAGCCTCCATGCAGGTCCTTCGTCGCTATCTGCGAGAGGTATCTTTATAGTTGCGATCGGGTGCTAAAGAGGCGTAGCTGAGTCGTAGGATACGTTGGAATCATCATTTTCACGTGGCAGCTCGAAGTGTATGCGACCAAGTGTCGGTGAATAGTCTTGCATTCTCAAGATAGCTGAGTTATGAATTGTCCTACTACATTTCTTCATTTTAAGCATGCAATAAAAAATTATTTTTATTTAAAAATATTAATCTTCCCTCTCTATTTTAATCTTTCATCTGCAATCATATTTTTAGTCTCCGTCTGTAATCTGTTTTTTTTTACTGTTCTAGATTTTCAAAAAATATGGAAAATTTTACTTTTCAACATCTCTGTTACGTTACCAAATAATTTTTTAACAAGATATATTTTAAAAGGGAGAACGGGCTCTATCTTTTTTATTTCGGAGAAATTTGAGAGTAAAATTTCGCTTTTGTGCCAAAAAAAGATCCAAATTGCAAACGAAGAGTTATCAGCAATATTACAAAACTAATACTTACAATATTAAAAATGTTAGATACAATTTTAAATAAAATTTAGTTAGTTCGATGATCTAAATAGTTTGAATTATCTTTATAAAAGATTAAAATACTACTGCGTGTCTGTACACGTGCGTGCGCGTTTGCGCGTAAGTATAATAGATTATTACGTTTACAATGCAAATGTACTCCACGAAATGCTCATGAAAGCGCGGTAGTTGAAGAGCCACTTGTCTTCCTCAGGTTGGTAGGCGAGCAGTGTAATAGAAAAATACGTCATATTTTAAACTCCATTACTTCCTGACCGTCGCGGATCTCGCCACGGTAAAATGATATATACCGCGCTATTTATCCGCTGGCAAACAAAACAGCGAGTCGCTAGTGGGACAGTTAACGCGAGGAATGGGCCATTTATCGCTCTGTAGCGGCATTCCGTGGAATGCCGGAAACTGTGCATACGCGCCGAAAAAAAAGGATGAATTCACCATAATCAGATGGCCGTAACCTTATGCTCGTAATAACCATATTTATGCACCATGCGAGAAGCAATTTATGCAATTACGTAATGCGCCCGATTTTACCTCACACGTGAAGATACATGCACATCGCGCAGGACGCTCAAATAATCATTACGCGAGCATGTATGGTCGGAAGTGACATTTGATTTAATTATTAATTAATCAGTGCGATCGCGGGACGGCTTCGAAGTTGTAAAATGAATTTTTTTATGAGATACATTGCGAGTTTTCAAACGACTCTTTTTCTTTGTATCGCTATATCTTCTTTTTAACGAAATAAAAAACATTTGAATACACGAAAAGAACTAAAATATCTAAAAAATTTAAATAAATATATTTAGATCTGAAAATAATTTTATTAGCCCAAAATAATTACGTACGAAATTCAAGCATGATGGGCAATGCCGCTGAAAGTTTTGATATTATTGCAGTTTGAGCATAAATCATTTTCATAGTCCAACGAAATTATTTTCAGATCTATATCTAACTAATGTCTAGATATTTCATCAGAATTGTTCTTTTCATGTCTAATTAATGCTATATGAAAATCTAAGTCTTTGACCTAAAGATCAATTTGGCGCAGTATCACAAAGTATTTCTCATAGATTTTCCAATTCTATCCGTTGATTGATTCTTAAGAGCCGAATAACGTTTTTCCCTCCGGATGTTTGCCGGCGTTTAATTAGGTACGTGTATTACGACTGCTCTAAAAACTAGCCTTCATTCATTTCACGACTGCATCGTGCGTTTGCAATTTGTACATTTGCATTCGCACGTTTGTATTCGCCCGCTACCGGGTACACCGCGCCGAAATTCTCGTACCGCTGGATACACGAACACCGAATGACCGGATGGAGTCACAGCGTTAAACCGCCGCCGTCGACACGCGATTCTACACATCGACTATCGCGCGTCCACAGTATCGTTAACTCGGCAACTCAGCTAATGTCGAGCACGATGACCGGCATTCGCGAGATAAAATAAGCGAAAATTCGACGAGGCTTTGAGCCGCGTGTAATAGAACGATTCGAGAATTTGCAAGAGCAAAAAAATTCGAACTTTGAATTCAAGCTTATATTTATCTATGAAAACTTAAATTGTCTATATTAATATTTCAACGCGGTAATGCGAGAATCAGAGAGAGAGAGAGAGAGAGAGAGAGAGAGAGAGAGAGAGAGAGAGAATATTTCCAAAGATTTTAGAATAAATCAGTTTTAGATATTTTTTACGGTTTAGATTATTTAATAATATTTTTAATAATCTCTCTCTCTCTCTCTCTCTCTCTCTCTCTCTCTCTTACACATTTAAGTTATTTTTTTATTATATTTAGATTATTATTGATCGTAGATGTAACACGTGAAGGGAATAATTTTCATACTTATATTGCTTGCACAAATAATAAATAAGATTACTTGAACATCTCAAAGATATTTTGTATCATGCAAAACAACTTTCAAAGAGATTTAATCAATGAGACTGGGATCTTTAAATTGATAATACCTTCAGTCGTTCCAACGAGACAGAACCATTCCTTCTCGCTAATCCTCTTAATTGTACAATTCCGAGAGCAACTTATTGGAAGAACAAGTTTGAATGCTCATCGATTCAGTGTGCTGCTACCGCATCGATTTCTCACTTTTTTTATTAGCCTTCTCAGAAACTTTGACAAACTTTTCGTCGACTCAACGACGGCGGTGGCGGCGGCGATGCGCCAAAATAATTATCGGCGTCGGGCGCGCCGATTATTCGCGAACTATGCGAGCAGCCGGGCCGATCAATGGCTTCCTGAACGACCATTGTCCGGGAGAATATCCGGTGTATATCCGTCGAGGAGGGTCGTCGCCACCTCCACTGCTGCTGCTGCTGCAGCCCCAAGCGCCTTCAGGAATCCCCGATAGTCTCGCTCCGCTTGCTCTCGCATCCCCCCGGACCCCTGTCGGCCTCCAGGCGAAGATGAAGTTTGCAGTCGCGAGATAAAACACGGCTGCTCGCGTTTTCCGTAGCGTTCCGTGCGAATTCACGGGCTCGCTCGCGTTTTACGCTCCGCCCCGAAGCGAACGGAAACGAGAGAGCGCGACAGCGGGATCTGCATAAAAAGCGACGCGGCATCTTTCTCCTTTTCGAAGAGAAAACGTGCGCGACTCCGTGCAAAAGTGGAACGAGAAAATATGAACGCTTCGCATGATACAATATTTCGTCTGTCGCGAAACGAATCGTTCCGACTGATATCAGCTTTGGTGCGATTTTCCAAAGGTGAGACTCACCTGCGATTGAAACGTGAGAGTGCGACATGTTGCTATTTTTTGAATAAGGCGCACGCAATATTGGAAGAGTTTTCATATTCTTTCAGTTTTCTAAATATTTTTGAATATTTTATAAATTGAATATTATTGTTAAATCTTTTTCTCTTCCTTATATCATTATTCTTAATACTACTAAAATAAATGATAATTAAAATCATCCATTAACGCGTAAAAAAATTTTACAGCTGCATCTTTTAATTTAAAGCAATTATGTTTATTATTTTTTGCGTGCTCTAAATTTAAACGTGAAAAATACATGAAAAATTGATATCATGCAATGTCGTGAATCTAAAGTTTACCTCTCGAGTTACAAAAATTACGCGGATAAATAAATAAATAAATTAATTAATGTTAATACAACGAAAGAACTACATAAATATCATGGAAATATTTTACTCTCTTTTTGTAAATTATATTTTATAAATATTTCTAATCTAATAAATATTTCTAATAGAGGAATGTTCAGCAAATATTCCCTGAAAAATCAAGATAAATGACCGAGACCGAGAAACGCTCGCCTTTGATATATTTTTCATAGCAACGAATTGCAACAGTAAATTGAAATTTAAGCATAAAAAGCATAACGTACAATGAAAGTTTATATATGAAAAATTGTAATATTACTTAGTCACATAAATATATAAGTGTTGCTCCATTAAAATAAGCGTACGTTGTGTATGTAATAAGCTGATGTAATAGTTTGCGTTTGTGCCAGTTATAATGTGTTACACGCGTAGAAGAATATCCTCGAAAATCAGAATGCTCGTGCAAATCTACATATTCTCTTCGGCCGATTTGCATGATTAACATTTCTACATGGCCTATACCGCAAACATTTGTGTGAGGGTTTTCTGCGACGAGTAATTTCGTAATACAAATTCGGCGCGCGGTACGGTCGCTATGTGCGACTATGCGTGCGGAGTGTGCATTCGCTGGATTTCGAATCGCGTTACCCGCGAAACGCGCGATAACGCGTGTGTATTATGCGGGATAAAAGCGTAACGTTACTCTGCACGTACAATGCACGCGATAAACAGACACACGATAAACTCATAGCGTTGCAGCGCACCTAACCGTCGTTTCGTAACCTGCGATTAAATGATATTCGAATCATCTACTTTGATTTTTGTTACACTTTTTATGTTCTACCATGCAGTCAAAATTACTTAATTATTATCAAGCATATAATTTTTATGTATGTAATAATCGCTAATGTGTATTATTATATTTAGATGCCTATTGATAAAAAAAAATAGACATATCTCTGCATAATTATTAAAAATATATGAAAGTTAATTTTTAATAGATGCATTTTTTGTATACTATAAAATATGTATTATTAAACGTATTATAAAATATATGTATTATTAAATTCCCAGATTGATGTCACATCAACATTATTAAAATTATATGAATTTGTCAATTTGTTCTTGAAAATAAAAAAATTCTGTATCATACATATATTATGTATACCTAATATTTCTTTTATTTTAATTATTTCTATTTTAAAATATTACGTTAATAAATTTAAAATTTATTTTAAAATATAAATGTTAGATTTTTCAGTGTCATAGAATTTTCTTCTGAACTGAACGGACTTTACGATACGTGGTCTGATAATTAATTTTACACGCAGGATAAAGTGATAATGTCGCAACGAGTGTATCCAAGTGACTTTCCAGCGACCAAGATGAAATTTATGAAACTGTGGCGACCGACTGCACACTGACCTGTTTCCCCATTTCAAGAAGTCTTGGACTTTATATATTTGCGCTACCGGTCCTGTGGTCGGGATTCTCGCAATAGGATAGAACAGGATACAAAGTCGAAGTCCTATTCGAAGCGTAGAGGACTTCGTGGTCTATAAACACCAAGACAATATGTCCCGAGGGAACACGCGAAATTACCACGTATGAACTGTGTCGGAAAAATTCTTGTTTGTACTATTTGCTTTTTGAAGATACGTACGCGTACTATGTTAATATTCCTGATATCTTTGTTTTTTGCGAAATCATTTGTGATTATTAAATTCGAAATTAGAAAATTATATTTTTACTATAGACAGGAATAAAATGTACTATGTCTATAGCTCTTACTAAACAAATACTGTAAACTTCTTGTTTATATTACGTCTCTTGATAAATACATATATCGCATATAAATACCTATGCATAATATACCCGATAATTAAGGTACCTAAACCGAATAAGGCTCAGGCACTAAATAAAGCCCACTTTCAAATTTATTACTTTAAAACTCACTTTACGCCTGCAATATATGCTTAAAAGATGTGTCATAGGAAGTAGATAAAAAAGGATTAAAGAATTGGAATCGGTAGCAACACGTTTAACAACAAAAACTTGTATGTATGAGGCTAGTATGAGCCATTTTTATAACAATCTGCTGCAAAATTTACTAGTCTACAATGTTAATTTATTATTCATTCATTATAATATTATTCAACTTCTTAACTATGGAAAATAACTAATAAATCAATTTTTTGAAATAAATATATGTACTTTTTTTAAACAATGTACTTATTAAATAAGGCCCACTTATATGATTATTATTATAGCTATTATTATTTGTTTGTTATGAGTGGAATTTACGCTACAAAATAATGATTTTCAATGCTGCTATCTTTTAAGAAGCCAAAATTGCATTCAAATCACTAGACATTTCCAAAGATTAAAGAGTTAATTACAAACAAAATTAAAGATAATTGTAATTTGAGAGTAGAGTAAATCCTAAGGAATTTCATTTCTATGATTAACAATAATTTTAAAACTGATTTAGAAAAAAAATGTTTACTTTCTTTGTTATTTTTAATTTATTTTTTATTTGGGCCTTATATTCATATGCATGTAATAAGGCCCAATATCACAGTTTAACAAAATTTTTTTTTCGTTTATTTACACATATTCTATATAAACAATATATTTTATTTTTGAGAGTGAATGAAATGAAGATTTGATTCTCACTTATTTTATTTCAATATCCCCATAAATAGAATTTAAAAAAAATAAATTAGATGGGCCTCAGGTACCTTATATCAAATTTGTTCTATTTTCTATTAATAAAATATTCATGTTCTTAAAATGTTCTAAATAAATCCAATATTATATGATTACATCAAACATGATTTAAATAAAGTATTAATAATCTTATAAAATATTAACAATATTAATATTTGATAATATTAATATTTTCAAAACTTAATACCCTATTTAAATCATGTTCGATATAATTATATATTTATCATTTATTTTGATTTATTGTTTAGTTTGAGCATTCTAAGAACATAAATATTTTATTAACAGAAAACAGAGCGCAAATTAAATTTGATACAGTTAGCGAATATGTAATGCACATGCGATGTGCCTATTTTAATATCTCATTCATTAAAACCGCTTACGCTTAAATACATTATATTAGAATATCATTTTATCCTAATTAGCATATTAATTATTAATTGTATCAGATACGATTCTCATCATTATTTCAAGAATACAAATATTTTTGCCATTTTTGTATTCTACTGACTACAAATTATGAAATTTCATTATCCAATATCCTTTAAATTCTCTGAATATATGTATATATTCTGAGAACAAAATATTTTGAATATTTTAATCATAAAGGCATATTTTGTTCGTAAACTTGATCTAGCATAGTTATCTCCACATACATATATACATCCTTTTCAAAAATTGCTAGTGCAAATATTTCCCCTATTCAATTATTAATTTATTGTTAATATATAAATATTCACGACGAAAATATTACAATATCTTCATTCATGATTATTAAAAAAATGCTTATTTTTAGCTTGTCATCATTGTTATTGTTTCAGAGCTATCTTGTTTTTAAACCATAAAAACATTTAATTAATTGCGTTATGATTAAGTCCATCATATTTTATAATATCTCAAAAATCGAAAATCGTTATAAGATATTAAAATGTTTTTCTCTGCTCGAAGCGAGAGCATAATTATCAGATTTACTCCATTCTCGCAATGTGAGGACGTAAATATCTCGCTGTCTCGGACATTGTATCCGGTCAGACGCGCATAGACTCGAATCAAATGTACGGAATACGAAATAACGGGTCGTCGAGCACGATGGCGTACGACTAGGATTTTACGTGCATGTTCGTGGAAATTGTGTCTCTCCGTCGTCTCCGGGGATGGTGCTAAACCGGACTAGAAAATGGGGAGAAGAGAGAGAGAGAGAGAGAGAGAGAGAGACCAGACGTCGCACAAGAGTTTGCTACAACGCGCATACCAGTATGCATATACGGACGCCATAAACATCCCTTGCAGGCACCTACCGGACCGGGACGATGGCCGTGTCTGCGAGGAAAACGGCGAAATCACCCGGAAGCCACCGGCGGTCCGTTATAGCCGCGTTATACTGGAATATCGCGTTATAAACTTCCGTGAGAGACGTCTCAGCTCGTGTGTGTCCCCGTCGCTCTCTATGCGCCGAAGATAATGATCCGCTCTTTCCTCTCTCTCTATCGCGTTATTCGCACTTCGAGGACTGCTGCCGGCTCGCATGCTCGAGTTACAACTTCGTGAAATCGGTAACGTGGACAAGCGCCGCATGCTGTTGCACAGACGGTTCCCATCTGCACATAATATCGTTGAGAATGCCGGTACATTCGAATGTGGACTGATAGCTTCTAATTGAAGCGTTCGATGTGATAATGCGACGTATTGTATATTCCCGACTCTTGTGAAAATGCTCAACATAAAATTAGGTATTAGACAATAACTAAAGACAATATAAACAAAATAATATAAAGAAAGAAATTTTCTTTAATTTATTTAAATAAAGTTTTTTGTAACCAACGAAAAAAGTAATAATTTCTTTCACAAAAATTATTATTTTTTTTAAGGAAAGAAATAATTTAAGCACAGAATTAAGGTAATATGTTGTTTACTGAAATGATGTTCACATTTAAAGATTCGCGATACTTATATAGATCCATAAAAACTCTTCGAAAACGAGCAAGTGAACCCGCAAGTTGCTAGTCGTCGGTGAAATTCGAAATCGTCACGTCTCCGGGCGCCGATAAAACGATAAACGATAGTACGAGTACGATTTTACGGTGGAATTGGCATTTTATATGACTGGCATGAGAACGGTGCGCATCCACGTAGCGCTTTTACGACGAATAAACTGTAAACGCCGCATTCGCATAGTGGCTCAAGTTATCAATCGAATTGCCGGTTTGAGAACAAGAGCGAAAAACCGAAAGCGCGAACAATCTGTAAAACGAAGAGAGATGTGAAACTGACGTATTCGAGCATGTCCATTGCTCATATTCCGCCAATTATTTGAATTTATTCGCGTTTATTATCTCGAATCTTTCACGTCAATTGCGAAAATCATTTTGACAATTTTATATGTCGCGAATAAAATAAAATTCACTCATTAAAGCTATTTATCATAAAAATAGAGTAAAATAGTTATTAATTATTCGCTTATTAGGAATAACATTCTTATATTTCATATCTTTCCAATAAAATAATATTTATTTTACAATTTGCATCCCTAATATCGAAAAGTAATAATATCAGCATAATTTCAAAATAGATGTAAACCGTAACATATTAAAATTACGAATTAAAAATCAAGATTCAGAATTTTATAGAGATATAATAGATAACGATACCTACTATTATACTAGATTTAAAACAATTTCAAACTCGGTATTTATTGTATCGTATATCATTTATAAGTGCATTTGGAAGCGAACGAAGATACATCAGCCTGGCGTTGCAAATAATAGAAATGGAAGAAGCCTTGGCAAACGGCGAATAATCTTTCAAATGTGACGATGTTATATCCACTGACGTCGAATCTTAAAATAATAAATAAAATCCGTCGGGATTATCAATGATTTCTAAATTAGATGTTTCCGTTTCGAGATATTTCGAATCAAAAACAATATGCAGACCAATCGAATATCGACGAAATGTCACTTATTCTTCTGGCAAGAACCTTAACATTTTAGCTTAAAAGATCGTATCATTTAAAAATTTTAAAAAGAATTAAAATTTATTTTGGAGAATATAATTATATAAATATATATTTCTCAATATTATATAGATTGAGATTTTCAAACGACCTAGTTGAATCAATATTAATTTTTTTTACACTTTATCTCCTTAAGACCATTAGTCCTTCTCATGATAAAATATAGAAGCGCTCTTTTGTAATGTTGTTAACACTGTATTCTGTGTGCAAACTTGTTTGCGTAACAAACTATAGAAATCACGTACGTTATTCTTATTTATATTTTTATATGATATTGTGAAATATTTGACGAATGAATGTAGCGAAAATGTAAATTTTAGAATTAATAATATTTTTCGTATAAATCTACTTTTTTATTTATTTTATAAAATGTTCTCAAATCAAATGTTCTTCAAATAAAATGTTCTTCAAATCAACATGCTTTATTACAATTTCATTTTAAACTGAGACATATAATATAGAAATACGGGACGTACATATATATATAAATGTGCCAAAGATGTGAAAAGATATTAAAATTAATTACATTTCGCTTAATTAGATTTCTGTGTTGAAACTGTGGGAGCACAGTACTGTCCTGATATCATATAGAATATATTTCGCTCTTTCTCATATCAATAAAAGTGTGTTCTAACTTTTACACAAAAAGCCGAACGGAAACTGAACGTTAAACGGAAACTAAAATTTTATGGCTGGCGGAGTGGCAGGTATTCTCTTTACACTCGCCAGCGAAGTCGCGCAAATCCGATCTATATAGTGGAAGGGATGAAAATTCTGAATCGCTCGCATTCGCGTCGAATACCGGCTCCGAAATTGGCAACAGGCAGCGGCGCGAGGGTGCGACTTGGGCAGATTGTGAGGTGGCGCGGAATGACTCTGTGGACCAGCCAGCGGAGCTTACCGAATTATTGTTTGGTAAATCCGTAATATATATAGATTCTCTATTAAATGGATTCGTACGCCTCCCCCTGTTATCAATCCTCCCGTCTCTTTCTCTCCTTCTCTTCCAACTCAGTTCCCATCGCGCGGCAATAATGCCGGAATGATTGCCCTCATCGTCTAGCCTCGTAGAGGCGACGAGCATTTACTACTAACAATGCGCAATGTTCTATCGGCAACCTGCAACTAGTCCGGAGAACGACATCCACGCGCTCGCTTTCGAACTTCGATCCCTAATAGTTACATCAGTTGGCAGCATGTGGGGCGTTGCTCATTCGTCCATATACCATGCATGAAGACGACAGAGACGAAATCCTGAGGACGTATTAGATACCTGCAGCCCGAAAATCTAACTATAGCAATCCGGACTTTAGAAGTGGCGGTATTTAACTTCTTGATGAAAAGCTTATTTCGCAACGCGAATTGGTATTGCGATAAGTACACTTATTGTAAACATTACGTATTAGAAAAGTTTAATAATTAATTAAGAAATAATAAATTTTTTTCTCATTAAAATTATCGAAATATCTTATAGTTCTAACGAGAAAAGAAAGTTACAAAAAAATTACTATTGCAATATAAAAATGTAATTATAGATAGTCTAGATAATTTTAGATAGATATCTGTTTGGAGTAGTGAATTATTTATTCACACAGCTATTTCAAAAACTGTCTATTTGGGAAACTTGATTTATATAAATGTAATATAAAGATACTATTATATTCTTCTGTTTGAAAAATTAAAGCACATACGCATTTACGTTACAGTATATAAAATTCTAAATAAAATTCTGCTATTCGAGATCCTGTAAAATAAACTTTAATTAAATTGATTATTATTCAAATTAATTAAATTTATACAAGTTTTTGATATCCGTGTAAGAGGCATTTAATTGGTTCGTAAGTATTCCTTACTGCTGCAGGTAAAGCAGCGTATAAAACTTCATTAAGTCCGGACTGAGTCGAGTCGATTATTCTCGCGGGACTTTTCCGAGCCTCGGGTCCATAGTGTGCGGTATTACCGCGGATTTTATCTCGCTCGGTCCCACTATAAATCTCCGAGTAACCAAGGGTGTTACACTCAAACGCAGTAGTACCGGCGGAAGAGCAACCGCGAACACGTGAGGGTACGCGAGTGGGGAGAAGGATGCATCAAGCGCTCCTCCGGAAATGAATATAACGAACTCAATTAAAATCTAGAGTGGGCACTGGAGAGCGGCGTAAAAACTCTTCGCCGGAGGACTCTTGCCGCGTCACAAATGTCGCCAGACGAATCGAGCCGGAAGGAAGGTCGAAAAAATTCAGCGCGTCCGGCGAATTATTTCGGTACGAAACAGAGCTTTCTTTCTCTCTCATTTAATTCACGCCGAGAAAAATTAGAATAATGGTGCAAAAAATTAAATTGCATGTGTATTTTTTTTTTACTAAATCTTTCATCGCTGTATTCCTTGTTCATAATTTTTATTTTCATTCCAGAATTTGAGGACAAAATTTGTATATGGTAAGACGTTTTTTAACAATAAAATAAAGATATTTATAAAATATTCATTCCACCATTTGCTCAACACAATATCCTAAATGATCGAGTTGACGAATCGTATCTCCGTCCACTTTCCAAGTAGACAACAGAAACGCGCTCTCAGCGTTTCTTAGAGACGAACATTTCTCTCCTTCCTATTTTTGAAAAGAGCGCTTTATCTTTCTCCTTCGTCCTCCGTCATCGCAGTGCACTTACTTAGCACGAGCGGCCAATCCACCGAGTAACTGGTCTTTCAGCCGAGTACCACAGTGGAAAAGCTCAACGTAGAAGCTGACCCTTCTCGGCAATCGCTGAGCTTAGGCGACCCGTTTTCCTGTACAGTCCTTTTCGGTAGAGCACACATATCTACGAATCCGTTACATGCTCGGATTTCGCCAATATGACTAATCAAAATTACTTGACAATATCAGTTAACAAAAAAATTAAGTTCAATTATATTTAAAAAAAGATTTAGTACATATTTGAAACAAAATTTTGGTTTTTATTCAGAATTAGTTAATCTTCAATCATAGAAATTTGAAGTTTTTTATTAGTATATTTCTATTACGATATTTCAATCAATTATATTTATTATTATATAATTATTAACTTTTTAAAGTTTCAAATAATTGTAAAATTATTTACTATTATTCGTTGTGTATAAATTTTCCACAGCATCATATTAAAATTTTCCATCATATATTTTATTATATGAAAGAAAAAAAAAAGGATTTTGAGATACAAGAAAGCCAATTAAAGAACTTAGGCTAATTTATAATAACGAAAATTATTATATAAATTAAATAATTGTATACATCATATTATATCTACTTTGAATCTATTGATATTAATGGATCGCGTTTCCTATCGATGAGAGCTAGGTTTGCCGTCTCTAGCGAGTTTGTAGCGATACTCAATTCGAAGACTATAGTTATTCGCTAGATTGACCACTTTTGATAAGTTAGTGCCTGTGAACGATCGAACAGAAATCGCAAGAATTCTAAGGAAAAGAAAGATGAACGTTTCTTCCTCGAATGAATGAGCGCACCGATAAAATCATCGGCAATCTCTTCACAGACTTGAGGCAAATTTTCTTTCAACCGTGAAAAAAACCGTGCTCTCCGATACGCTACGAGATATTTATCCGCATGACGGACATTTAAGTTATTAAATTACCTAAGTTAATAAAAAACACACTATTGGAATTCTTATAGTTAGTAAAGAAAACACCATTGAATTTTTATATCCAATTTTTCGCTTTAGAATATACGAGAGCGTATATTTTAACAGGACACACGCGTTTCCCCGTGGCTACCGCGAATCAAAAACATTGATGTAACCATCGTGTTACAAAGTGATCTTTACCATGACAACTGTAGCCGTCACTGTCCGCGCGGAACGCGTTAATTATCCTACGTGCTGTATTTTAGCGTACTGTCGTCCAAGAGAACCGAAATTGCACTAAACTTATATATACATATTCATTCAACTAACATCTCTACATTGCGCTTACAAACCACGAAAGAGACAATTGCGCTACGTCTTTGCAGTGAAATTCACCTCGAGAAAAACATCTGAAGCGCGACATTTTGTTCGAAATATTGCGCCACAGAGCTCTGCGAAATGGAATTCATTACCGACGTTCGGTCGCAGTTTTTCATAAAATAACGCTGCTAACGTAACAGATATACTAACGCGTATTACTTTCTCAAGGTGGTAATAAAAAGCGCCGCTCTGTATTTGCCCGCGTGCCATTTTTATCACTCCTGAAAATACATTCAAGAGCATAGAATGTTCCACCGCAAACATTGCTCGAATACTTTGAGCTACGTGACCACTATAAACTGCAGGTCGGAACACCTGTGAAAAACAGGCGCACGCTTGGCGGACCATTTTTATGGCGGGCGGTACATTCTCCAGATATTGTGCAAATTTATCGAACCTGGCATTCATGAGTATTTGAATTTTAACTTGTCTGTAATTACTTTTGGAAACAGCTGTAAAAGTTCTGTATTTAATAAATATTTATTATTTTTAACATAATATACTTATTATTTTTATCCCAGTTAGTATTTCATAATAAAAAATTTGAAGAAATGCTTAATAATTTATTTTTTTGGTTTTTAATCAACTATTCTCAATCTAAATTTCATCGTTTTTATTATATCGCAAAAAAATTGGCTGTTCCAGCTAGAATTGTATCTGAAAATTATGTATCATATGCATAGCATTATAGCACAAATCTAAATTCTATCTCTGTCATCTATATGATTAGATGCAATACATATCCAATATCAGTACTTGTTAGAAATTTATCTATTTTAGCTATTTTTTTCATACTTAGATAATTTTCGCTATAACTGCAAGATCACTTTTTTGAGTGTATAAAGTTAAGAGAATGGCTTATCTCGTAATATGTCTGCATACATGTTTATGCAGACATGTAATCATGAGATGACTTAAGTAAGAAAATAAAGTGTGTTAAATTAAATAAATTAAATGACACACACTTGGAAAATTGCGTGCAGTTGCGAAAACTAACAGAAGTAATTCGAAAGAAGCAGGCGCATTCCTGGAAAAAAATCTCAGAATTTCATGCAGGCGCGTGTGACAACGGCGCCGGAATACTTGGGACATTTAATCCTGGTCTGCCATCGTGTTTCATATGGATTAAGTCGCGCTTTACCTCGAGGATGTATAATTCCCATAATCCAACTAAATTTCAGAGAGAAAAATTTTTGTATTAAACATTACTGGCGAACGCGCGCGCACGCCGATTTCCTCTTACTTCTTTGGAACAAACATCGCGAACGGAAAGAATGGATCAGGAAATAATAGAAATTTCGAACGACGAGTAATGGAAGTAGCACATCAACGAATTTTAAAATATCAATAACGTGGAATAAGAAACTATTGTCAAAACCTCATTCTTTATAATACGATTGAAAACTTCATTTTGCAGACTGCGATCCGTCACGCTATTATTCGTCAGACTACCATGTAACGATGTAACGCTTTGATCCGCCGGTATCCCCCATTTTTGATGCTTACGTCGCATCGTGAGAATCTCATTTTTCCACGTACGATGATATTACGCTTGCCCCTTTCTATTTTCACGTCATATCACGAATTGAGAAAGAGTAATAGGATAAATCAACGTAGAGAAAATTCACTCTGGGGATATAAATTCGTCAATATAAATTTTACGAAGAGAATCAAATTTTAACAAAATCTTAATGAAAAATTAGTTATTCGTAAAAAATATGTCAATTAAAAGTTATTTCAAATTGACCGATTGAAGAATTTTACATTATCTACACTGTTAAATCTATAGTGTCAGATTTAACCTAAGGTGAATAATCGCTACTGTTCCTATTTAATTATATTGTTATGTTATACTAAAACAATGATTATATTTGACACTGTACAGTGTTAAATATAATCATTGTTTTAGTATAAAATAACGATATAATTAAGTAGGAGCAGTGGCGATTCACCTTAGGTTAAATCTGACACTATAGATTTAACAGTGTAGCCAAATAGAGAGAGAGGGAGAGAGAGAGAGAGAGGGAGAGGGGGGAATAACATTAAGCAGATTGTTAAAACGTAACATTCACCAATGAAAAGTCATTCTTTAGATAGCTCATTTACATTTGGCTTACAGAGATAAAAGGAACGACATATCGGTTCTTCTTCCCTCTATTTCTCCCTTTCTCCATTGTCCTGATACACCTCTTAAGGCAAGGAACCAATCTACTGAGCAACTGGTCCTTCAAGCAAGTATCACTGAAGGGATCTGAGAAAAGCTAACTCCTTCCGGTGATGAGAAAGCTTAGGTGCGCCACCGATCTTTTCCTTTTTCCCTCTCTCTCTCTCTCTCTCTCTCTCTCTCTCTCTCTCTTTTATCCCTCTCTTTAAAACGTTCATCTCATTTCGAATTGTTGGATCTTGGATCCTGGATACATCTCAAAACCCACATAACTAAGATGAGAAAGTGTAGAATGAGAAAATGAAATCGGAAGTGAGTGTTTACAGTCTTAGAAATAAAACGTGTTAACCAATTGTCAGTTAAATACTTAGCCTTAACGACAAAATCGTTTTTCAATGAAATTTTCATATCACATATCGATTGAATCGAATATATATTTAATCTGAGTATATAATTGATATTTTTGTTCCCGCGATGAGTTTAATCTCGCTATTGTCATTATGTGATGATAGCTTTTAAAAGCTTCAAATTAATCTCAGCTTCCGCGCGATATTGATACAGTAAAAAATTCATATTTATACCACATTTATTTATTTAGCGTTCAGCGTTAAATTTGTTAAAAAATAATGATAACAAAACATTTAATATTAATAATAAAAAACAGAAAGTGAGATGACAGTTGAAAAAAGAGTATTCCAAAAATTTTTTATCCAATATTTTAATATAATTATAACGCTATTAATAATACTATATGAATACTAGAATTATAATTCTCAAACATAATGTAATGTTGTTAAACATTAAGATAACATAAAAATTAAATTTAAAATTTAAGATAATAACGTTTACTTACGTCTTGCATTCTCTAAAATTTATATATTATTTCATGCAATCGAAGTCACACAACATAACTGGAGAGAACGTTAAAAATAGAATAAAGAATCTATTAAGTTTAAAATATCAATGAAATTACAACACATATTTGCAAATTCTATAAGTCAATTAAAGTTTCCTAGATGAGAAATAGAAACTAGTATCATAACTTCAAATTAAATGAGAAAATTATTTAGAAATATTGACAATTTGTATTTGAAAATTATTTGAAATTATTGTTGAAAATTATTTAGAAATATTGACAATAGTAATAAAATTCTAAATATATGTTCTGATATCGAAATCGTATCATCAAAATAATTTACTCGATGATCAATTTTGCCGTATATTGTAGAGTTTATCTGCACTTTTAGAATTTTCAATCTTGTAGATAAGCACAAAAATAAACAAAATAAAACTTCTTTCATACCGGATTGCTTAATATTTTAATCAACCTCTTCCACGTGATGCATCAATCAAGGACTCAGTGGATGCTGGCTAAATTAAATGCGTTTAGTGGTTCCTCGGCTTCTGTTAATATCAGTTCTAGATGAAGGGAATATACGATAAAATTGTGAGAGACCAAGCGACGTGGGATATTAACGGCGCAGGATATTAACGAGATAATTTCCCGTTTCGCGCACAAACATGCGATTAATATTAATTAATGTAACTGTTTCTCGCGCGTCTTATTTCAAAAATGCGCCGAGCTTAATTCGCTAAGCGCTCCGTATAATTGATCGCTGGCAAAGTAAGGGCTTTTATGCGCGATGTACACAGTGCCTCGCATAGTCGAATTTCACTGCAAAGCAACGAGAGAAAGCCAGATCGGCTTTCGTTTACGTCCGTTGATTATTTCGCATTTCGATGAACCACCGTCGTGCATTTAATTAATCCGATTACAGGCGAAGTTATTCTCGATATTCTCGCTTGCAACTTGGTCGCAACGTTAATCCACGAACTTTAATAAATTACAATTCTGCCATGCCGTCGTCTTAAGTCTGTTCGATTAAAAACATTAATACGGTAACGTCGAAATAATCGATTTTTATTGATCAAAGGGTTAACGCACGGAAATATATAAATGTGTTTTTTAAGCTATTCATTATATCATGAAAGCAAGTCAATTGTAAAAAGTTCATTAGTATCTTAAATCGTATCTTAAATCGTATCTTAAATCTAATTCTTATAAGATTATTAAAATACAAGATCAAGTACAAATTTTAACGGATTGATAATATTATATTAATCATCTAATAATTTTTTAAAATTTATAAAATGACTTGATTACCAATTTCATAATTTAATATTACATTTGACATGAAACTGTGTTTCAAGAATGTACAATAATTGCATGTTTTCAAAGATATGTATAAGTACGAAATATATAAAAGTTCACAAAAATTATTACTTAGTAATTCAAGAAATTATTATCAGTAATGTTTAATATAAAAATTTTTTTCTCTGAAATTTAATGAGGTTGTGGGACATAAAAATGCTTGACAATAATGATAAAAAATGTATTTACATAGAAAGGTTTTGCTGAATTTAACTATGTATGTATACATATAGTCCTGAAAATAATTTTGTTTGGATTATCAAAATAATTAAGTAAGACGTTTAAACTGGTTGCTAAAATTTTAAGCATTTTACATAATTATTTTAATGGTCCAATAAAATTATTTTCAGATCTAACTTTTTTAAATACTTCAACAAAACCATTCTTTCGTGTATTTATTTTGTATAATATTATATATAATCTTATATTAATTATTCGTTATAATTTCTAATGTTATATCTAATTTATTCTTCAATTTTATTCGCTTTTTGTTAACAGTTGTAGAAAACGAGTATAGTTTAGTATAAGTTCACGAATAAAATCGTTGTTGCATGTCAATCACGGCGCCACAAAAATCATTCTGGAAAAGAGCGATGTCGAATGGCTGCCGTACATAGATCGTATCTTTTATTCTCGGTAATTGAAAGCGATGCTTGACGATGCTTAACCACCCTGGGCACAGGGTGAAACTCAAAATGATACCGCGAACGCATTTCACATAAGCGCACCGTTCAACGTCGTCGGTATTGTCCGACAGTTCTACGATGGGGAAAACGGCGTACTGTCGGAAATATCACCAAGACCTATGACGTACATGATCGAACAAACTATCTCGTTCATCCTCATCAAGATCATTTGCATTAAACGACAGTACTTGGCGTAAAAATCTTTATTAAGACGATTATCTCTTTGCGAAACTCGAAAATAACGACGAGAAAAATAAAAGCGCATAATAAGATAACTTCAAAAGAAACGCAAGAAAAAAGGTATGATATTAACCTCAATATTCATTCTCTATGCTGTGCTATGGTGCGGTACCTTCGATAGGAGAATATGCGCGGTAATAACGTGTAAGACTACTTAAACTTACGAAATTACGACTTACAATTTACGAAAGGCAAGAACGACAAGAAAACACCATTATACTATATACTAGATAGTCTTGATAAAACTATAGGACAAGATATCGTATTCCTGATTTTTCGCAATTTTTATCTTTGCCGATCTCCTTTCAGTGTAAATTTCAACATTCTCTTAACAAAACATCAATATGTTTCATGCAAATGTGTTTCAACGATATTATCATAAAATAACTGTATGATAATGTTATGGCCGGTGAGTTCGCAGTTGCCCCGCCGCGGACGAATAAATTCGCTGGCTACGTGATCGTCTTGCCAATGCCGCGATCGATAGCTCGTTGCCGGCTACGTGCGGTTTTCGACTCTGCTCCTGTTGTAACGACGATGCCCAGCCGGGGACGAATAACGTACCACTGATTAACGCGCTCACGCCCTGTTGAGCAAAATGCGCTCTGAAGGTAAATGAGAAAAGAGAAACTGTAACAGGGGGGCGGACAGATCTTGTTTAGAAGAGAAACACGAAATATTCGTAAAGATGTTCCAAAGGTACATCAGCGTACAATTTAATGCTTTAATCGTTATTGAAAACGTTGCATTATTTAATTTCCTCGTTTTACAGTATTATTAATGCAACGTTATGTTTAATATTTTTTGAAAGACATATTTTGTATGATGTTTAAGTTGTTATTTACAAATTTTATTAAATAAGTGATCTCCAGATATCACGCGGCATTTTCATCATCAATCGCCATTAATTAAATGATCTTTTATTGAGGCATATAATATACTCCACAGTCTACTTAACGTTTTTCCGCGTCGGTACGTGACCATTTCGCAAAGAACCGAGTTTATAATCTCTTCGTTGAAGTTCCACTCACGAAAACGGCGACTCATTTTCAACGTCAACGTTATACTTCGGGTTTGATTTTTCTTGGAAATCCAATATTAACTTATAGCCGAATAAATCGATCGTGCGGTCAGTGCATGATGTGACAGCATAATTTTGCGTAAAAGAAAATTCTTAATGTACAAATGAGTTCACATAACAAAGAAAATAGCAACAAGTGAAAAATAGTAAGATAATAAACGCGATTTCTGTTTTTAAGACACGGCGATTTGTACACATAAATGCATTACACGTTAATTTTAAAATACGATTTTTATACATCGGTAATGGCTGTCATACAAGATGCATGTATGTAAATCTATTATTGAAAGCAAATGAAGGCTCTTCATATTATTGAGATTATCAAAACAAAATCTGCTGTTTTCGTATTCTCATATCAACATTTCTCGATAAACACGGGTTTATTTTGCGTGATTTACATCAACTTTTATTAACATTATAAGATTCATATTCTAAAAGATATTCACGTTGTTTTTAGTTAACTTATATATAGTTTTCATTATTCACGTCACGGTTTGTCATTTAATTCAATATATTAATGTATTATACAATATATACATACGTGCATTTACTGTACTATAGTAAGCGAGAGACGAGATATTAATAGATAAATACATATGTTTGAACGTATTATCACCATGAGGGTGAGATTTCGCTATGATTCGTTGATTTACCATTTTGATCGACGAGGTGAACTGGAGCGCTCCTCTGGATTATGGACTGTACTGTGCAATATGGCAGCTAAAAGCTGCTTACGCACGTTAGCAGAAATTATCATTAATTTCATACATTATGCGTGGAAAGAGCGCTGATTTTGACAATTTTTGCAAATATTTTACTTATATTTAATCTCTTCTAATTATTTTTTATATTAACTTTTGTACCGTTCCATATTATATTTGCGCAAATTATATTATAATAATGTAGGACACGAGATTAATTTTGTCCCTCAACGGGATAAAAAGTACTCTCTTCGTCTTCTCATTTTAGTCATTCAACAGGTAATTTCTTTGATCGCTTGTCGTTTAATTTCTAATGAATCAATTACGTATAGTTACATGAAACATTGAAAATAAGTGGTGATTTATTCCGCCAATCTTCGCCGGATGATTTTCCTGCACTCACGGGGGGCACATTCGGCGAATTCAGTAGCTTCAGCAAATTGTTATTACTATCGTTCAAGTTTTCGGGATCGCAATGGCAAAACCCTGTAGACGAATGCCGACGATTCTCCACGGCCCACTAATGGCACTCCTGCGGAAACTGCGGCCGACGCGATTCCGTACGATAAAATGCACACACAAGAAACCCGTGGCGAGAGCACCTCGTACGCAGAATTTACTGGGCTCGAAAGATTAAGATGTGGAAAATGCCTTTTCATCTGGCCATATAATAAAGATAACAACAATCATGGATATTGAATAGAAATTGAAAGGACTAACGTCTTTCAAAGATTACCATTCACCTTTCTTATTTAAATAATTAAAAAGATAGAAAAACATTCATATGAATGCTTTAAAAACTTACTTAAATATTAATAATTTACAACGTTATTAAAAATTAGTAAGAGAATCATTATTTTTAAATACTCATGTTTGAAAAAAATCATTATATAGAAAGCATATACTTATAATATTAATGGTATGATAGATAATAACAACTTATAATATCAACTTTAATCAATGCTTTCGAACTCTTAACGTAATCAGTGAATTTAACGCAAAATTAAGGTAGCGATGCAATTGCGAACAATTGCCTTCGCATTTCGAAATGCAGCATGACGTCCTCCCAATTTGATACTCGTTGTATTACACGTAATCATCGTCGCGTACAAACGGCAGGCTAGTATTCAAAGCCGCTAACAGAGCCGTGATATCACATTTGCATGGTACGAAACGGCGAATGCTAGGGAAATGCCAAGGAGGCGACCGAAAAGATCAATGTAGTGAATGTGTGCAGTATTATCGCATTAATTGTAAGAGAAAAGTAGAGAGAAACAAAAAAACTTACGTTTATCCTTGTTTTATTGAAATAATCAATTTTGTTATATTTTATAAGAAACTAATATAATTTTTAAATAAAAAATAAATGTTTTAAAATTTCATGAGCTGAATAAAAAGGAATTAAGAACAATAAGAACAAATCTATGTTTCTATGAACATTAAGTCGCAAATGCTTCATTGTCGAAATAATATGGTACAAATACAGTAGTATCTAATATTGATTTTATTTAAAAGTTTTAGGAGGGAATTTTTTTTGTTTATAAGAAATATTTAAAATATCTTCCATGTATTTCCATATATGCTTGCAGGGTAATAACATACATATGACTGGCGTATTATTTTAAATCAATTTGTGTTCATTATAATATGAATATTTATTCTTGCCTTTTATCCAGGAACATGCTTATAAAATTTAAAAAAAAACATATATGTAATTTATCCTGTATCATAAAACTCTCTGTACATTGTTTGAATGACATTTTTTTATTTATATTATTTATCGTCGTTATTTGTGATATTAATTCGAATACGTCAAGTATCTCCGTTTCTTACTTCGGGCAATTCTGGTGCATCATAATTTCAAGCGGACAAATGCACCTGATTTATTGTCCTTCGACAAACTTACTAAGGCCCGTTAAGATAGCATTTCGCGGCCTGTTAATAGCACTTTTAGGGAAACCGCAGAGACGATTTTGCGCGATAAAATATATTCGCACAGTGAAACGATCGACCGTCTTCGTCGTTCGTTCGATAGTGCAACGGAGATTCGAGGGGCTCGCTCTCTGCATTGTTCTCTCTCATGGATTTCAGCAGCTTCACAAATGCATGCAATTCGCTCAAAGGCAAGCTTACTTGCATTCAGGATAATGCATCTATGCGACGAGCGAAAAATATTTAATTGGAATACAATCACAGTAAATGAAAGAACAAACTAATCGTAATAATCTATATGGCTCTTTTAAATAATTATGAAGCAATTTGTCATGTATTTTTTAAACAAAATTATTATCATAAAAATATTGTGTATTCAGATTATAATTATTTTAAAAAGAAGATTCCAATTAACGAATAAATCGAAGTAGACATACCGTTTGTTGTCTCTTTTCGCGAACAATTTCTTGAAGATACTTTTAGATTATCGATTTCACCAAATTTCAAGTTCACTTTGAGAAAAATTTGATTAGCGCACGATTAGAATAGGCAGACAATGTCTATGTATATTATCAACATTCCGACGAAAACCGATTGCACCATCGACATTCGGTCGGCACAAACGATTGCATAGTATACATTAGATCATAGTTATTCACTTCCCGCATTTTGATGCCATCCGCTGGCGAGATCAGCCACGATGTAACCCCATTAAATCCTACTGGCGCAGTGGCGCTCGAATTTTCATTCGACAGTCGGTCTGCCAGACTCGACATGCAAAATTAACCGCATTATACGGGTCAATAACACTGCTTATTTTGATAGTCACTGGATTAACGAAACTCAAACACTGCCGGCAGTATTACGATGCTCCTGCGAATTGCAGAACATTCAGTTGCTAGTGTGATGGCCCTCGAATTGATAACCATCGGAGATCCTCAAGCGCGCCACGAATAGAGACCGCCGTAATTATAACAGTGAATTAAATGCAGCGGCATAATATTTTCCAGATAATAAAGTCACTCGGCTAGCATATATCATAATTTAGTGAACAATCATTATATGGTAATTTTGAATCGTGTAAAATTAACATATATTATCTATTAATCTAATTAGATAAAGAGATATGTTTCATCTATAATTTAACACGTTTTTTCATTTTATTTAATTCACAAAATTCTGATTAATTACCTTTGACCTAGTCGCAGAATCTCTTCATCACGGAGCAGAGTTATCGTTATCGCGATTTAACCCCGATTTTACGATACACTGAAAGCAAGGTAAGACAGGACGAGATGCTGTCGAGGAAAGCAAGGCGAAGAACACACGCACGGGAGAACACAGAGAATGAGAGGCTGCGGATCCATTCGTTTCATCAAAGGACCGACATAGAAACGGCATGGTATCCCAGTGCTAGCCGATTGCGCTGAAGCATTAGACGTTGCGCGTTGCGAAAGGAGATACCGGAAGGCAGGGTCGACGGAAGATAGATAGGTCGGAAGGTAGAGAGACGGAACGTCAATAGAGCGCGAAGGACAGCCCCATTGGTTGGTACCGGGGCACCGTATTTCCTTTACCGGAGGAAGCTCTGCGCGCTCTCTCAGAGATAGTATGTGCGTGTGTCTGTGTATGCAGAGCGGGGAGGAAGGGTGAGTCTCGACCAGGTAATTAGAATTTCCCTAATGTACGCGATACGTCAAAATCCACGAATATACGAGCGACCAGCGTATATATCGCCATAAATCTGTGGGCTGGCAGGCAGTGAACTGGCGTCAATGGTGCTTCGACGGTGGCCAAATAGAGAGAGGGGGGAGGGAGGGAGAGGGAGAGGGAGAGAGAGAGAGAGAGAGAGAGAGAGAGAGAGAGAGACGGCCAAGAGAGGAGAGAAGGGATGAATTTGCACGCGTGTGACCACGTGCTTGTACAGAGATTGATATCTAACAGTGTGTGTGTGTGGAGGAATATGCATATAAATCTATACCCTGCACGGGACATCTCTCTTTGATGATTGGAATTTCAATCATCTTGATTGTCAAGCACAAAAAGACGATTTATGTGAAAATTATAATTAAAATTAAAATAATATTCTAACCTTAAATAATATTTTATTATGATGTTTATTCCATGCAATCCTTTTTAATAAAGAAAAAGAGAAGGGAAGAAATTACTTAAAGGAAAGTGTTCAATAACTCACCTATTTTTCTTAAAATATAAAAAAAAGTGAGTCAGATTTCTCTCAACATTCTCAGATTTGTTTTAACTTCAGAACAAAGGATTAAAGCTTGAGGAATTTACACTCGAATGCTGCGCACGTCTACGTACGTTTACATATACGCGAGCGTCACGAGTGACAAGAGTAAAGGTATTTAAGGGTGGTTTTGGAGAACAAACAAGGAAGCAGTTGCCTCAGAATGTGCATCACCCGAGAAATTACAAATTTTCATTTTTATGTTCCACACGAATAACAAAAAATTTTAGAAAGTCGCAATTAATTAAAAAAACTTGATATTTACTACCCTTACACATCAATATATCATGTAGATTTCGGTTTTATAAACTGCGCGCCAATTTGATTCGTGATTTTGAAACTCAATCACAAACTGAAACTAAAATGTTAATATCTCAAATTAGATTGAGCATCATTTTAATTATGATGCTAATAAGTATCTTTCAAACTTGTCGAGAACTTATGTATTAAATATCACTTCAACCAGGGTTTGAAAATTAATAAATTATTGAAGGCAATAAGTATGAAAAATTGTAAGTGTGCAATCTCCCAGGTCTGTGAGACGGTACTTGGCCTGGTGCCCTACAGCATCGAATATATGCATATTCAGGACTTGTTATGTAGCTTGGCGATATGGCCGCAGGCCGGTCGCGGCGGGCCACGTCGGAGATACCGGGGGATAGCTGGTGACGGACTGCCGGACATCCGACCTGTTACCCCGCTCAGGCCCTGCTGCCACCCCCTGGAGGCTGTCGGCGTATTCGCTCTCTCTCTCTCCCTGTCTACCCCGAGTCCGCAACTTCCTACCCCTCATGCGCGTCCAAAATCCACCGTAATGTTACACGACGGCTTCTCTCCTCCTCTCCATCTCCGATTCGGCTGCGATCAGCTCGAGCGAATCCGCTAGATCCATCTGCCGACCATCGCGTTTCCCTACCTTTCCGCCCGGCGGCACAGAAACGGCAAACGTGGGATAGAGTTGGTAGGCACTGATACTGTTGTAAGTATACGCTACGCGTATAAGGGTGCACGTGACGCGATAGGATTGCCCGGATAATGCGGACTCTGCGATGTAGGCATTACTCGATTTGCGAGAATAATGCATTACCATTGTGAAATTGTGGATTTAAGCATAAAGAGTTTTATTCTTGCACATTTATACATGACTTCTTCGAATAGAAGTTAAAAGAACATAAAGATATTATTTCGCACATCAAATAATAACTCTTATCTAAACTCAAAAGCTCTTTTTAAAATTCGAGATTATAAAAGATTATTTAAAATTCTATGATTCTTTTTAATCTTTTTATAAAATTTTCTATTCAACGAATATGATTTCTTCCATTTTAAATTGGTATGTCTAATGATCATCCTTCTCTCAATATTATTAAAGTAGATATATATATTTATGTAAAATACAAAGACTGAAGCTCATTTCTCTCGAATACAAATCAAAATAGAAATATAATATCGAGATATAACAAAGCTATTCCTGTAATAAAACAATATTTGCAGATAAAATCAGGAAGTCGGAAAACAGCGATTTTATCACATTCGTGGTAGTAAAATTCTGACACGATTGGATCAATAGCCTCATTATTTTATCCCCGCGGCTCGATTCTCTTGTAGGTAATGCTCAACGCGAGACTTGAATAACAAGATAAATCCAATCGATTCGCTCTACCCATCTCGAGCAATGCGATCAGCATTTTTTTCATACTTCTTCCATCGTCATTTCTCAAAAGAGGAGCCCTAATTAACACGCTTAAATGACGTATAGAAAGAATTAATTTAAAAATCTGATGCGCTTTCTGTTTCTAATTATTTTTTATAAATATGTATCAAATTCAATTACAATACAAAATATGTATCAAATTATTTTTTATAAATATGTATCAAATTCATTATGATAACATGTTTATTTATTTTGAATGTCGTGTTTGAAATTCTTTAAATGGCTAAGAAAACGATAAAACTAATGATTCATATTCTTATAATACTATAAATTATTTTTATATTTATTAGCGCTAAAGATCATTATTTAATTCCAAATCGTAAACTTGACCAATATAACAATTTAATCTTAACAGAATTAAAGAAAGATATTTGACACAAAATATACAGAAAAAATATAAATTACTATCATGCTATCAACCTCAAAAATTATTTTAATATAAAAATTTTTTGATAATTTGGATGGATAAAAATGACCAGGGAATTTTCATCGTCTCAATATCGATCGATTACCGTAGCAATATTTTACAATGGAATGCATTGGCTCGTACTCGTTGCAATATTTTGAAGATATTGCATTACCAAAAACGGTAAAGCTAAAGCTCAATTTATACATTCTTAAAATAATTTCCTAAATATAAAAATGCCACAATTTGAATTTCAGAAAATAAATAGCAACAAGTGAAACGAGAAATTGATATACAGCACATGACAAGCGTTACCATTACAATTGCGAATGTGCGAAAAAATTTGTGTAAAAAAATATACAATTGAGAGTATGTGTGCTAAATTAGAAAAAATAAACTGAATGATTAAAAAGAATTCTACTCGCGTTAGAATTGTGGTGAGATAAATGTAAACGTTGAACAATTGAGCTGTTTCAATTTAGCGAAATAAATGACAAATGTGTCGACTATTTGTTAATTAGAGAGAAAATACCTAGAACACGTAGAATGTATGAATAGATATGCGGCCTATATAGTTATTCATCCAAACTTTGATCCAGCATGTGTAAATCGAGGTTTATTACCATTCGAATTTTCACTCGGTAATGGCGAGCGCGTTGAATTAATTGCAGATACGCGAGCATTAATCATAAAAGCCGAAGTCAATCAGTGACGGTGGCATATTATAATTTACGGAGGAGAATGGAGCACACTGCTCGTTATACCCGGCGGACACATATCGCCGAATGTATAGAATGAAAATTCCACTCGTAGATAAATGGGACAGCCAATTCCACAAATTGTAGATTAATTTCTAGCAGTCTGCCAACCATTGAGATGTATCGCGAAGTGCGAATAGCGGCATACAGAACGGTCTACAACTATTCAAAGTAACACAGAACAAACGGGTTCTCTAAAATCAATAACAGTTTCAAGTAAATAATTAATTGTAATAAATTCTTGTTCAAAACTTAAAAGGTTTACTGTCTATGTTACTATCTATGTTACAAAAAGTTATTTCTTCTATTAAAAACAGATTTACCTTTTGTTTCGATTTACTTAACCAAGGATAAACCTCGTGAAAGCTACGATCGCACTATTGAAACGTATCAGCCATTCATCTTTGATCGTTTCACATTGGCGCGAGCACACACGAGAGAAGCTTGCCAAAATAAATTCCACACGCCACGGGAATTGACTCTGTACGAGGTGAGAAGGGCCGAACCGGAGTGTGAGGGCAAAGGGTTGAAACTCCCATTCGTAGCGTATGAAATCCTCCGGAATCTCTGGGAGACGTTGAAGATGTCGAGCACGTAGCTCGCTTCCTGATCATCGCCTCGAGGATGGAGCGAACGCCCGCTCGCGCGGTCGCAGCAGACACGATGGGATGTTCGTGATATACGAGAAATGGCACGGCAGGATCGCGTTATGGTTATCAAGAAAGTATTCCTTCGGGTTTGTAGAACGCAATAACTCAGCGAACGCGCGATAAAAGCCACTTGACTCTACGACTCGAATTCATCTACCGTTCATAAGGATTATCTTTATTTCTTTGCAACAATGCAGAAATTTATGAAAACAATTATAGCAATTATTTTTTCGCAAATTAAAATGAAAAATAGACCAAAAAATTTATTAAATCTTAATATTTTTTAAATATACTAACTAAACAATTATTTACAATAAATAAATATTTCATTTAATAGAAAAATTAAGTTAATGTTTATATCATTTTGTATCAAATAAATATACATTTACATTTAGTAAATATTTAATCAGTACTATTTAAACAAACATTTATTAAAATTTAGTACATTTTTCAGTGAATATATCTTTATGCACATACAGAATCAATGTTAGCATTATTAAAAACAAAAACATATACGAAAAAAGTGAAATATTCCAAGCAAATGTTACATGTGACATTTTCTTCAATATTTATTATTATAAAAAAATGTGTGAAGACAAAATGTACATTTCAGTGAAACACTCATTAATTGTAAAAACATAAAACAGATGGTTTATTTGTTAGAAATAAAATTTTATTTCACCTTTAAATTTCACATTTAAATAAGAATATATTTCAGTGAAATAAACATTAATCAATCTTCTTCTCAGTGAAGAATAAAAATTCTAATATTGTCATGAGTTCACTATTCGATCGCTCTTTTTTTTATCAAAATATGATAAAAAAAACAGTAGTTAACAAAATGAATAAATTCGAAATTCGTTTTTCTATAATAATGTTACTATTAATCGTTCTTGCGGATCTGGCTTTTCCATGTGGAATGGTGTATCGCATTTGCATACAAAAATTTAATTTATCCAGGCCGTAGCACAAAAAACTCGCTTTCGGAAAAGGTCGTAAGATCACGCCGCAGCTATACCGTTCTAATTTTTCAAAACAGATCAGGGTACGGGCAGAATAACGGCGTTTTAAAAGCTGCAAAATGGGAAATAGAGAAAAAGCCATATACTCTGATACACGGAAACCGAGATCTGTAAACTATGTAACCACGATGGGGGGGGGGGGCAATGATTGCACAGCGTTTCGGCTATGGGCCCAGGAGTAACGTTTCAATGAATAAAGTTAACCAATAAAGCATCGAATGCCGTTTCACGAAAATGGAGCTGTGAATACAACGCCAATCCACTTCCCCTACCCCCCCCCTTCTTTTTTCTCTCACTCTCTCTTTCGATCTGTTCTCTGCTCTCAGAGTTTGTTACGTACTTTTGGCCAAAATTAATCCGCCGAATCGACGCTTTAAAACGATGCCGAATCGGCTGAGAAGATTGAAGAATAGAGAACGACCGAAAGATCTTCGACAAACTTTACAGTTTGAGAGCAAATCTCCGTGTGACACTCGCGAGGATATTTCTTTTTTCTCGTTCATGACAGATTAAAACAAATACTTTTATTTTGATCAATAAATGTAAATAATTTTTTAACTGTAATCATACTTAATATTTATAATAACTCTTTATATATTCCAGCTATTTATATTTTTATATATTTATTACTTTAATTTACTTTAACAGATTCTTTCTCTAACTGAAACTTACAATTTAAAGATGATTGCTGCTGTGTCACTTTGATTTTAACAGTTTGATAGGCGAGTATTCTCTTTCGGCGAAAACTGCTGAACAATGGGAGACCGCGTGGACGAAATGATCGACAAGAGAGGGAGCGAAGCGAATTACGTAGGAGTGATGGAGTTCGGGACGGACGGATTGAATCGAAACCGCCTGCATGCGTGATATGTGAAACAAACGTAATAATAAACGCGGGCGCGTGCAAAAGGTTGCGTCCGCGATTCAACAAATTAGCTCGAAATTCAATTATACCCGTCGACAGACGTCGAGCGAAATTCAATCGCAATTTCTTGTCGTTAGAATTGCTAAATTATTGCCGTAAACGTACTGTTTTATCATTGTTGAAATTAAAACGTAAAGTTCTGATATATGTCAACTTAATTCTCGCAATAATAAAAATACATACAACACATATGTTGCATTATATTTTTATTTAATCTTTCATAATTCATTTCCCGTCATTTTTCTAGTTTACATAATGTTATAATTAAAAAATAATTCTCTCTCCCTCTCTCTCTCTCTCTCTCTCTCTCATACACACACGATGTCATGATTATTATTATATCAAAATTTAATATTCATTATGATCAAATTAAATATAACATATATAATATTAAGTATTTTAAATTTACATCCCGTATTCAACATTCAATACCTAATACAATAAAATTTTGCTGACATAGTATGTCATACAGATTTGACATAAATAAATGATTAATAGAATTATCACTTATTATGTTTAACATTAAACGTGCAGTGACATTGCAACCATAATATTGTCCACCTTAGTTTATTTAACCCGGAAATAATCATTTGATGTATTTTTACATAAACAGTCACCTGAGATGATTTTTACACCGCAATTAAAATCACTATTATAAACAACATATCGTATATTATTGATTGTTTTCCGATTTATTAGTGTTTGGAACATTATGGATATTAAATTGTAACTTTCTGAAAAAATATAAAACAAACAAATATTAAACGAAATAAGTACATTAAAATTATTATGACAGTATTAAAAAATAAAGATTTTAATTAATATAATACTTTTTCATTTGCGGTTTTTCGATGGATTTACATATTTAAAAGTTCGTAAAAAATATAACAAAAAAAGAAAAACGTTTAACAATAAATATTTACACAAAATAATATTCTACAACAATTCAAATTGTTGTAGAATTGTTGAGGTGTAAAAATATCTCAGCTGACTATTTCCGAGTTAAAGATCATTTGCGCATAACAGTAAGTATCATTCATGACATCAAGCTAGTACCACTATTTCTAATAAGATAAAAAACGGTGCACAATTGGCACTCGATTCTTGTTAATTCTAAATGCACCTATGCGCGTAACAGTTACGCGCGTTACTCAAAGTGTGCAACGAGATTCTCGGATCGTTATTCATTCACGGATAACGCTCAGGAAGGGCGCAAATCCAAACGGCGAGTTATCTCGACGACGGAAGAGCAGCGCATATGGGATTCGCTTCACGATCGTGTTCTACGCATCGACGATTTTTCTGCCGACCGAGAATCGCGGAACAATTTCACGTTTGGCACGAGAGAATAGGAGGGTTATTCGTTGCCTCTCTCTCGAACGAAAAGCCGGATACGCGATTCGTACATACTGTGCCCCCCCGAAAGAATCCTTGTCGCTGTGACCGACGTATTCGCCCCGCCGTGAAATAAAATGATTCATTCTACGAAACTCCGTTTGAAACGACCGCCACATAGTACCCCATCCAAAGAATGCGCCAAGGATTCACTTAGGGTTCACCCTCGTCGTTAATCTCTCTTTCCTCTCGTAAGGAACTTTCGCTATGCAATTACGTGTCGGTATTTAATACAATATGTCGCAACTTTAGTGCCATTTTCTTCGTATTTCTTCCAAGAATATAAAATATGTAACAATGAAATATAAATATTTATATAAATTTGGCTGCAGTAGATGAAATTACTTCAAACATTCGAAATTTTATTCTGATTTTAGATTGACTTTTAAAATATTTTTTTATGTTACAAATATTAATTTATTACTTTGCGGTAAATAAATTTAACTACTGTATTAATATATTTCTTTGACAAGTGTTATCGATGATCTGGATACTGATCTGGAGCTTAGTTTCAATATACGCGTGTCGATAACAATGATATACCGTGATCAGCGCAGTTACCACTTCGAATTACATTAATATTCGCACGTGTTGCATCACGTGCATAATAGCATAACGATACAATATCGAATGTTTAAATCATATTGCCGGTTTTAATTATATAATCTTTTTATTACATTTCTGTCATATTAGTGCACTTTACCCTTCACATTCTTTTCGCTTTATTGATAAAACTCGAAATATTTCATAGAGTAAAGCAATTAAAAATATTTAACACTAGTAAAAATTTAATCAATAATAATTTAATCTAGACTGTAATATGAATAAATCAAATAAGTAAGGAAATGGTCAATACGATCAAGGCTATATCTTGGTGCCTAATGATATCTAATTCTAAATACATTTTTTAGTTATACATATATATAAACTGCATGCTGATTACTGTAGAACTTGAAACGCGCAATCATAAATTTAAACTTAACTAAAGTTATAATATTATTTTAATTAAATTGATAATAATGATGCTACCAACTTAAAACACTGTAGAGAACTTACACTATTTTATAGTGTTTACAGTCTTTACAGTGTTTAAGATGCTAGCATCATCATCAAATTGACAATCAATTTATAATTTTAAGTTTGATAGTAAGCTGAATAAGCGGCGCGCAGTTTATAACTGAAAGATATTGCATTTGGAATTTAAGATAAAATTATTATTATAGGCATTAAGATCTATCCTCGACCGTATGTATTAGCCTTTTCCTTATTTATTTGAAAATATATTTAATATTTTTGTTCAATTTATATATATATAAAGTAGATTTTTTACGGTAATTAACTCTTTATTTAAAAAAGTAAAATAATTTCGTTAAATATCGAAGACAATTGTGTACATAAAATCTTATTTCCCTTCGTATTTCGTTTTCTGTGCTGAGCCTCGTTTTTTCTCACTGTCTCTTTTAAGGCTCTCATTTGCACTCTCACGAGCAACACAATTTTCAAGTCGCGCCTACGCGACTAAACTGATTTTCGCCGGAGTCTCGAGCGCGCCTTTTATCGAATTAGTATATCGCGAAAGGCAAGGAAACACAATCACCCCACCTTCCTTAACCCGCTGACTGGGGTTCGAGCGCGCGCCACGTTCACCCCTCAGCGTGCTTTCATTTTCGCGTCCATAATGTCGTTGATTTTGGCTGCACGTCATTCAGTATTCTAAATATAGCATGAAAAGTGTTCGACGTCCGGTATATTAAACATATTAAAAAGTGTTGACGTCCCCAGTAATTTATTTCACGTTTCTTTAAACTATAATAAATCTATCTACATTTATTTAAATCAGAAATTCCTGCTACTCCCTCTCTTTCTCAATTTTTTCTGGCAAAAGTAAATTCACTCATTCTTTCTCCGAGGAACGTTAATCTTTGTAAAATGGATATGCCCAGACTCTATTTTGCGAGATTTTATCTAACATTTATATTTCCCATGGAATTCTGCTGACGTCTAAAATAGGTGCACATTGATCGTTTATAATCATAAAGTAACGCGTTTGCAGAGTGAGATTTAAACTTACTTCGGAGAATGGCTAAAGTTCAAGATTGCCATTTAAATTTGCCCAAAAGTCGGGAATATTTTATGGCGGCCTGCGTCGGACGTCTCTGATTATGCTAACTCGCGTGCGAATAACATATCAAAGCCACAGATAAAGTCGCCGGCGATTCAAATTGCATCTTGGAAATAAGAATGTCACATTTTTATGGAAAGCGCGATTATATTTGTCATCGAACGATTTTGCATTCGTTTTCGTATCGTTCAGTTCCACTCGCCCGATCGTTATTGTGTGTGTAGGCACATAAACTACAATTTCAAACGAATAAATATTCTCTTAAATATCCTCCACTCCAATCATATCGTTTTCGATTGTATTCGGCTCGATAAGATCAAATAACAATCAATAAAGATAATATTTCCGAATTTCTACACAGTTGGAAAAAATGTGTTGAATGTAACATAAATCGCATGTTCCAAACAGTCCACTCAAATTTTTTAGTTAATTTTACACAAAATGTTAGAAGGTAACACAAATATTATGTAAGAGAATAAATACAAAGAGAGATAACATCGGCACAGTTTGTAAACATACCGTGAGAACATATTTTTTTTCAGAAGATTAACATTTATGATATGTTAAATTAACACATATTTCATTCATTTATCTTAGAATTTACGTTTTAAAACACATTATTTTTATGTTACTTGTTCACTTACTCATAAATTTTGTCATTTGACACTAAGAAACATTGAATATCAATTTCACAAAAATCTTTAAATAACATAATCACATTATGTTGTATTAAAACTTGAATATGTTAAAAAATTCAATACAAACTGTTAACACAAACGTGAATGGACCGTTTTCAACACAAATTTTTTTACTGTGTAACAAATATATACAAGTGCGTCTTGTAGAAATTACTTAATAATTAATAATAAGATTGAAAGACCGCTAATGTTAAATATAAAAGCATTAATAATTATTTTGCAGAAACTATTTTTAGCTTCAGACTATTTTATTTATAGCTGAAAAAATTATTGACCCTCTACAAAACCAGAGTTAAGTTTTAATCAATATTCGTGGAGGAGAAAAAGAAAATAAAATCACTTGCTTTAAAAATTTAACGCATTAAGTTTTGTAATATTATAGAGAATAAAATACTACATAACTTTAATTTGACACAAATAGAACAAATATTAATTTTTTTGATAAATACATGCAACAGTTCGTAATTTAACGCCGTAATATATTCTTGAATCTTTTATCGTTATAACTTTGTTAAATATTTTCCGACATGCACGCCTGTAAAAATTGCCGTACAACTTCGTTCTGCGAACGTGTCAAGATGCCAAAATAACTTCATCAATTATAAACGGAGAATGCAAATTGCTGAATGATGAGTCGTTCGCGGAGCGAGTTCTTTAAAAGCGAAAGAATCAAGTCCGTGAAATTCGGCGATCCATGAGCCGCAAAATGAAGTCAGGCTACAAGATGAAAGACCGCGTAAAGGGTGCCGAGAGGGGGAGGAGGGGGGACAGTTGAAGGAGCTAGAAAACGGGCACCGCTGGATAACGGCATCGGGGAAAAGTTTTAAATTGTGCCAGGAAAGGCAGGCGATTAGTGGATTATAAACATACTGGAAACTTCTGATGGGATCAGCCTGCCCGAGTAAAGCTGGCAGAAGCTCGGCCAGCTGCTGAATGGATCGTATAACCTCGGGAAAACATCCTTATGAAGGCCTCCGTACCTTCAGCGACGATAATGAGAGCATTATCACACCTAATCGTGCTTTTAGGAAGACTTCGTAAAATTATTCCTTACTAAAAATAGCACAATTATAAATATTTATCTCTCTCCCACCAAATATATATAATTATAGAATAATATTTGTAATATTTTGTATATTTAATTGTAAAAATGTGTAACTCATTGTATTAATAATATTAATTTGTTATATTAATTAGACGATCGCGATTTACTCAAAGACACTAATTGCAATTTTGCTTCTGATATGATAGGTGTTTTGTCCGAAAATATGATAGGTGCTTTGTCCGAAAATCTGAAAATATACGTAGAATAACTCTTTGATGAATGTCATCGATGGCTCAAATACAATTCATTTTTGATATACGTATGTCAATAACGGTGATATATCCGTGATCAGCACAATTATTGCTTCGTATTACATTAATATCAGCACGTGTTGCATCACGTGAACAACAGCATAACGATGAAATAAAATACGCGTTCGTTAGCCAGTGTTTCGTAATCAAGCAAGATTTCTGTATCAGCGCGGGGATATATATCCTTTGTTTATCAAATGAGCAGTTATGCGCGCGAGCGACCTGCCAAATGAATTATTTAGCTACGCACGAATAAATGTTATATATAAGCGCATACGGTTCACAGTTTAATATTACGTCGTCGTGTGAGCAATTTTAAACGCAAGCGGCTTTAACGATTATTGAAACATTTAATAGCACCATTGATAAAATTCGATCAAATATATGACAACTTGTTACAATAAAAAAAATTAATATTATTAATATAAGTAATTTAATATTGGAATGAAAAGAGACAGTGATTATATTTTTTACAGTATATCAAATTAATGGAAAAAAATATTTAACGAAATATCAATATGTAATAAATAAAGTGTATTTAAGATATAAACATAATTAACTGGTGTGTGAACTAAAATGTTCAATATATACACAAAAATAATTTTTTATTTTTAAAATATCATTTAAAATATAATTAACATCATTTTTGAATTAAAATGTTTACTTAGAGTTTGATTGTTTCAAGGGATTTATTATCAAAGTAGATCAAAGAAACATTTCTTTAAAAAATATATGAAATCTACAGACTTGCGTTATATTGCCAACTGTTCGCTTCCGACTGGAAGAAACACACTCCTGGAGTAGGATCGTCTTTTTGCGGGCAATGGGAATGTCTCGCTCGTAAACGAACAAATGTAGAAAGAAAATACTCGAACCGCCTCGAGTTCTGCAAGAGTATTCGATCTAAAAGAGTCTTCAGCTTCAAACGGTAAAATCTCTTGCCGAATTATCCGCGTCATCAACCGCGGCGAGGAAATTTTCTAGTATTAAACCACAAGTTAACGCACGAATCGACCACGAATGTATCGATTATTGAAACATTTAACAGAAAAAAAAAATATATATTTTACAAGTGCAATTAAAAAGTAGTAAGTGCAAGTAAAAAGACTCACAACGTAATTTTTTTTTCATTTTTACTCCACTTATATAGGTAATTGTGTGTGAAAAATATTATGCACATATTTTAACTGTAAATTTTATCGTTAAGTTAGACAGAATTTATGAACATTTAATAATTATAATTATTTAGTATAATTTCGCTGAATAACTGAACGCAACTGACATGAATTATCAAACACAAAAATCTTTATACTTTCTTCAAATTCAAAATATTCTTATATCAAGAAAGAAATCCTTATGTACAAATATCAGTTCTCTTTTAAATATTCCACAACGTGGCTCGATTACGTTTCGCACAGTAGAAATGTCTTGCTCGTAGATAGACAGATGCGGGATGAAAATGCTTGCGCAACCCTCTCACCCCTTTCACAACCACGAAAAGAACGGTGCTCGAAACGAAATCCATTGTTTCCAGTCGTGAAGTATCGAGGCCGCTCCAGTCTTCGAGTGTGCTCCAACAGGCGACCCAGCGATTAAATCGGAAAGTGTCTCGAACACCACTTGAACGCGACGCGAATGACGAATCGGGGTCTTCACCCCGATGAGGCGACGATTCTTATCGCGTCTTCAATGTAACGTTGGGTTCGTAGTCGCTGAATTAGGACGCCTACTACTGGCGCATCTCGAGCATAGGAGAGCCTCGCGAAAGAACAAAGTTCGAACTTCTTAAAAGTGTTATTTACCTAGAACAAAAGTTTTGTAATCGAGAAGAATGCGACGCTAAGTGTAAATAAAATATGAAGTAATGCAAGTCTATAAGTTCCTACATGAGTATCTACATAATAGTTATACATGAATTTTGTATATTATGGGAGTAGCTTATAAAAAAAAATATTTCTTGATCTTTATAATATTCTATACCTATTTAAACACAAAGAAGACTTAAGAACGACCGTATCAATAAATACATAAATTACGATAAAGAACGCCTTGATCGGTCAAAGTTAGATGTTTAGAATAATACATTATATATTCCTTATTAAATCAAATTTATTTCAAAAGTGATTGCGCGCCGATAATTTTCGGATTTGCAACGCAAACAGTCTGAAACGCTAATAATCCCCCCTAAATTAGATTAGAAAGAAAGATTTAACATTAAATAAAGATTTTATGTATTACACCTCTAACACAGATCATTTTCAAATCGGTTTCTGATCTCCCTACAAACTGTTCTTATCCGTATCAGAGGATGAACCCGACGTATGATCAGACACGGACCGCAGTGAATTGGGACGACATGACCCGGCAGGTGGTCCCCGGCCTGTTTCGCCCCTTTCGGATCTTAATAAATTATCGGTCGGCCCCCGTGTGTCGTCCGCGAGCCCACTCCGCTCGCTCGCGCCTATCGGCACGCACATTAATCACTCGACATACACATAACGGGAAGGACCACCAGAACGTGGCACGGCCTGCTCGTCGCAGCCGATAATCGGCCGCACCATCGACGGCCGGGAATTCGAATTTCGAGTACGGCCTCTCGAATATCATTGCGGTATCGATTCTCCATGGAATCAGGCTGACAAAAAGAGATTTCAGCTTCCTGGTGGCGGACGCATTAAAGCCTCATCTCACGGCGCGTGCAAATGGCTCGGCCTAATGCGGAGATTGATCGAGTTAATTTACCTCCAAACTGAAGAGAAAATTCAGGCGAACTGTACGCCAACGTGGTTTGATTACGAGGCTTTCAGTTAGTCCTGGTTTATAAGTCAAAATCAAATCGGTATCGATTGATTTTTCGGACCGTTATGATTTGATATCGACTACATTTTATATTGAAGAAAATCTTCGAAGAAGATTGACATTTTATCAATGTTGCATCGAGAAGATCGACGTTTTATTAACACTGCATCGATATAATGTCGATCTTCTTTCGAAGATCAATATCAAAAAATCTACTAGGTATCAAATCAAATGGTTCTAAAAATCAATCGACTTCAAATCGACTTGTGAACCCGGGCTAGCCCGCACAAGAATGTACGATGAAGCTGTGTCAGTATTTAAATTTTAAGGATCAGCAATTGTTAGTCTTTGTAAATGTATTAATACGTATAAGATTTGTAATCCCTCTTACGGTTATCAATAAATCCAATAAGGTTATTGCTTATAACAATAAGCGTTCTATATATGTCACACGCATCGAATAAATCATTATCACAATAAAATGTTAATCGATGCAATATAAAAAAAAAGTTCTAAAAACTCATGTCAGCAAAGAAAAATATGGTAGAATATTATTCTGTAGAAGTAATTCTGTAATAACATCGTTTTCGTTCGTATCGAAACAAGGCGTTTCTTCGAAGAATGGAAGTAGTCTCGCGAGTCTCTGCTTCAACGGACTCGGGTTGCGTCCGGGGAAAAGCGGCGGAGGAAGATATATAAAATCGAGCATCCTGAAAGCATTTTACCCGTTAAAAGCACCAACGAGAAAACTCGTTCCATCTTTCATGGAAAAAGAATGCGCCCTTGTAAGGCGTGTCCAGTCATGCTCGTTAGATATAATCATCACGAAAAAAGCACATAATGAAATTAAAATTCAAGGAAAACACATATTTCTAATTGCTGTTACTACGCAATTATCATCTGCCGCTGTGCAAAAGGTCGTTTTGTGCTGCATTTCGCGCCAAGTGCTATGAGGAATTTTCTAATTATATGCTAGAAAATTGTTTCCTGCAATATATTCCTTTGATACAATGTTACGTTTAAAATAAGTTTAAAATGCAATAACTAACGTACAACAAATATTGTATTATATTGCAAACAATTTTAGTACGATGATTACTTATGACAACTTTAATAAGATTATTATCTTAGATGCTAAAACACAGAAATAATGTTCAATGCAAAATTGAACAATTACGAGCTTTATTTGCGTGCCAAGTAAAAGAACGATGCTATGCGTAAGAGCGATTCGGAACTATTGCTGACCACTTGATTAACCAACGACGTAGCGCTCACTTCGATTCCATAAATTGTATATTTCCATTCGAAGTAATAGCTCGGCTGTAGGCAGTTTTACTGCCATCTACTTCAGATATCTATTTAGTGCGACCATATTTGGACTATCGTTGCTTACTGTCGCTTGAAAAATGCAAACATTCTCATGTGCTGCACAATATTTTACAAAAATACATGACCGAGAGATACAAACATATATATTACATATATATATATTTTTTAAATGATACTATTAACCATATTTTCTTTTGCAATTTGAGGATATTGAAATAAACAGAAATTATATTTCTTTTAATTTTGATACCAACATACATTATATCACAGTAATAGTTGTTTTGTTTTCAAAAATTTTTTAAATAATTTTTTAAATATTTTTCTTTATTTCATTTATTTAACAAATTTCTAGCATTTTTAAATGCCGTTTAATAATTTTATAGTACACGTTTATTTGAGAGTTTAATAATATTAAATATTTAACATTAAAACAATTCAATTATTTCAGAGTCGAGCTAAATACTATGAATGAGCAATAGTTAATGTCGCATTTCGCGCGAGTGGTGCATTCTCGATAGCGCGCGCATCTCTCAAAATTCGCAGCACGAACGGCTGAATATAATTGTTCGTGAAGAGCGAATGGAACATTCTGCGGAATATTTGTTAACGAACCCATCGCGAGAACAACAGAATTAACAACGACAACGACGACAATAATGTTCGCATAAGCAAAGAGGTCGTTTATTTCTACATTTTGGAAATAATCCCAAAAAGGATGAAACAATCTGCGGTAATTAAGGAACAAAACGTCAGAGCGTAATAAAGTAGGAAAACGTCTTAAAAAATTCACAAGACCAAAAGTTACGTTTTCTAAATGTAAAATATACAATAAACAAGTTGCTAAGCACATTTTTAAATAAATGCTATCTATATGATAAGCGTTACAGAATTCATGAGTTCCCTGTCTAATTATACAGAAGGAGAGATCTTTACGTGTATCTGTACATGCATATGCATGTAGTTTTTCTAAAAGAAATGAAACTGCTCGTTTGAATTTAAAAAAAAATAGTTTAAATAATAGAACTGGATAAAAATTAGGGCTCTGGCGTATCTGAAAGATTCGCGAGGGCTGGCGTATTATATATATAAAGCTGGTAATTTAAAGAGAAAGAAAGAAAATCCACGTGTGCGTGCATAGGTGTGCCATATATGTGAAAAAAACAGAGAGAATTGGAAAAACAGGGGCACGACGGAGGGGAGAAGAGAGGTAGGCGGAAGTGGTTTTTGTGCGCGCAACGATAAATTCGGCGGGGAACGTTTTGCCCCCGAAAACCTATCGCAATAAATACGCGGTACGTCCGGTGCGCGGTTGAGCCACCGCGTTATACTCTAATGCAGTGCATATGGAGCAATTTATAACGCTTCAGCGTTGCAGAGAGACAGAGAGAGGGAGAGGGGAGAGAGAGAGAGAGAGAGAGAGAGAGAGAGAGAGAGAGAGAGAGAGAGAGAGAGCGCGAGCCCGCCGCGTTTTTCTACAACGATACGCGCCGCGTGCGTGTTTCCCTGTTCTCCCGCCATTGTTCACGTATTGTTGAATTATTATTTTGCAATTTGCGTTTTGTTTCTGGCAACGACTGTGCGTCTTGGCGCACGTGACCATTGGTAAAACAGGCTACGAGTGAAACACTGGCTGGATGGTGAGACGAAAGAACAAAAAGAGGGACACGTACTATATATATTATATTGTAATTATTATTTTTAAATTCTTTATTCGTTACTATTACGTAGTCTCATAAATCACATGAAATATTTCAAAAAGAATTAAAAATTGTTAATACTGTATCTAAAAGTTGACTCAATTTTACAGAAAACTTTAATCTTTGAACGTATAATGGATTAATTCTACTAAAATTCACGACATCCAATTATTTCGTATTTTTACTTTACTTTATTTTACAGCAAAGCTGCTGTAAAATAAAAATGGAATGCGTTTGACATGTTTGTTACGGGTTAGTTGACTGATATTATATTTTTCAAAACTTTATTAAATTTTTGGAATATTACGAGAATAATACGAAGAAATCAACTTTTTATTAGAAAAAAAAAAACAATAATACTAAATCATAAGATAAAAAAAATAATCTGTTTGATGTTTCAGGCGCACAGTCAAGAATTTTATTCTCAACGAATAACTTTTGATAGCGCAACTCTCGAGTGTACACTTTTCTTAAGAGGCTAGCTACGATCTGACACAAAGGAGCAAAGCAGTAAAAATATTTTCAGTATATCGCGTCTCTCTCTTTGAAGAACAAAGGACTACTTATTTGTAGCTCTTAATAACGATGGAAAATTACAGAACGACGTTTATCGTCATTCATGAAAACGCATCTCTAAAGCAACAATCCGATTCGAAGATACGAAACGAAAGTAAACCCGTAAAGCATTCCACGAACTCCGGCATCTCCTTAACGGTCTTAATTAGAGAACAGACTCTGAAAAAGTGATTCGGTCCGACGGTGGGGATTTGTCGCTCGGCTTGGCAGCGAGAAACCGCGGCTGAATCAACGAAGAGCTGCAAAATGCAAAGGCGCGTGAGAAAAAAAGAAGCCTGAGAGAAAAAGGAGCGGGGGAAATTCGAGGATGAGAGAGCAAGTGGAGGATAGAAGAAAAATCGAGAAATCGTCCGAAAGGAGCATCTGGCTATTCATCGCTATTCTCGACCGCGCACTTTCGGCGAGAGATTTATAATGTTGAGAGGGAGAGGAGAGGAGGGAGAGAGGGAGGGGGAGAGAGAAAGAGAGGGAGGGAGGGGGAGAGAGAGAGAAAGAGAGAGAGAGAGGTGTGAAAGAGAACACCAAGATTTTCACTCGTCGACGTATTCGGCTGCGTTTACTCTCTCAAGTTTAGACCGAAATTTTCCCGGATCGGTTCTTCCTAAATTCCGGCATTTTTTTTTCTTCGCTTTTTTCCATGCAGTCCCGTCCCGGGCAAATTCCGTCTACTTATTCGAAAATGGCGAGTTTCCATCTACAAGGCGCGCAGGGAATCCCTGTTTCCCATTACGAGTGATTCTTTCTCTCTTTCTTTTTCTACGAAACGTTCGGAATTTTTTCACCCAAGCGAATAGAATTTTAGAACGACAAATGATATCTGAGGATCTGTTCCATTTTAATATTTGTGAGAGTAATTGAATAAAAGTTATTTGAAAAATTCTTTAAAATAATTGGGTCATTTCTATTTAAATAACCATTGATTACAACATTAGTAATAAAATCTAGATATCACGATTTCTTAGTGTCAAATTGCAACAACGATCTGAAAAATTAATAATATTAAAATACTGAGAATGCAATGTTTATATTCCCTTTATCCGTATTTTAATAATCTCGAAATTTTACAACATTGCAGAGAAAGATTCACCATGCAATAAAGTAGAATATTATCAATGCAACAGAAATCATTCCGTGAAATAACAATAATGCCGCCGTTTATCGCAACAACTGAAATTCGTTTCAGCGGTGCAAAATGCCTCGTTTTACAAAAAACGTGATCGACGTTACTATATCAGTAGGCATCTCACAGTAGTTCGAATCGTGAAAGCTCTCTTGCGGCGAAGGGATATTTTGAAGAAGCGATCTTTAACGTTCGCTCTGCTGTCTAATAGAATCGTATCATGGTGAAATGTTCGCGATTGTTACGTATCCGCGAGCTCGCTGCTCGGCGATATGCCATTTCGACGATTTTAATGCATCGTCAATCGCTGCACCACACTGCTAGGATGTATTGTGAATCCGAGAGAGAGAGAGAGAGAGGGGGGGGAGGAGGGAGGGGGAGAGAGATTTTTCCTCTCTCTTCATTTCTGTCCTCTCATGAGAAGAGAGTCCGTCTTTTCTCTTCTTTCCAGTCCATTACAATCCGAAATGTTCGACGAAACGATGCGTTCAAAACCATTACTACCGTTGCGACACGGACGCGTTTCACATTCCTAGCTGCCGAATTCAATAAAAAAAATTTGATTGATTTAATTTTGTCATTCATCAGCGATATCTCGTCACGTTTATCCTTTTTTTGCGAGAACTCTTTTTTCTGAACCCGATCTCTCGATACCGCATTCGCCGAACGAACGGCTAATTTTGCCGGAAAACAGGAATTGGGCGATTCTGAAAATAAAGAAGCGAAAAAGCAGTGCAGACGACTATTGTTAGCGCTTTTAAAAGGCAGCGCGCGTTGGTAGAAGCTCTCTCAGTATAATAAATCTACGCCGACTATCCTTCTCAACGAGAGCCCCAAAGGTTTTCCTCGCGAAAAAGGACTCCAATAAGCTGTTTGACAAGTTGCTCGGTAAGGAGAAGCGGGTAGTGCTAATTATTCTTTGCTCAGAGGCGATGGAATACTTGTTCTATTTAAGGGACGATGAAATTGTTCTACATATTCTAAAATCTATTACGAACAGCTACTTCATTCTTAATGTAAAATACATTATGAATGGAAGCTATTTTAGACTTATCGCGTGAAATGATAGAGAATTTGATTGTTCTATGCATAATGAAATATAATATGAACAGAATTGTTTTACAAATGAGAAGAGATTCGAAAATATGAAGAATGTTGAAAATTGTGATTGAAATGTCCATGTAAGAAAAGTATTACTTCATTTCCTAGCGATCGCTATCGCGTAAATTACATTGTTGCAGAGATTTAATATTAAGATAGAATCTTTGAATATAGTAAAATCTCGTTATCGAGATTCAAGTCAAATTTCTTCTATTAGAATTTTATTATAATCGAGTTACCAACATATTTCTAAAAACTAGAAATTTATTCAATAATGCAAAATTTAAGGAAAATGTTCATCAATTTTATATTCCTATTTTACATTCCTGTTAATTAAATAAATAAAAAAGAGCATATCTAACAATATATTTTCACGGTTACAATAAATTTTAATTACTTTGCTCGCAAATATATTTATTTTCAGATATCATCATTTTTTATGTCATTTTATATTTACAAAATTTTATATTTTTGGAGCATTGTAGAGATTTGAATATTCATGTTACTAAAAACATTAAAAATATTTATTTACAACAAAAATTCCAGAATTTTTTCAGTTGCGATATCGAATGAAATTATTACGGTCGATGTGTAAAACAAAATTAAATATAAGAGAAAATGAAAAAAATAGCTAATACTTAAAAAAGAATTTCGTAGTTAATTATACCATCATTCATGTTCGCGACCATTTATGAATTCCCGCAACCGTGGCTTGGTCTATAAATTACTTGCAGTTACCAACCTCTTTTCTTCTTTTTTTTTTCGCGACTGCACGTCGCCACGCCGTTAAAACGGAAATAATGCCCGCGAGGAACATACGGTGTCGGACGACCACACGAAAGGGAGTGAATGAAGGTGAGGGTGAGTATCGCTTTACGCCCGTTCGCCACTTCCACGACCACCAATCCCGCCGTCTGCTGTGGGATGTCTTTTATTGAAATGCTCGGCACACCCGCGTGCGGTATCCTTCGGGTGCCGGAGACATCGGGGACGCGGTGAAGAGGGTTAGAAGACGTTCGAGGATAGAACGGAATCGGAGCAAGAAATGTCGGGAGCGGATGTAAAGCTCAGCGATTCGGTGTCTCGTAACCTCCGAAGATCGCCAAAGAAGAGCAAAACCGACCTCTCGAATCTGTGACAATATGTCGAGCGACTGGTAAAATCATCGGAGAAATGAATTTCAAGCACGGTACTTATGACCGATAGAAGAACATAAAATTAGATTATCGATAAAAGAAGATTATTTAATTTATGTTATGTTTTTAATGCAATGTAACGAGCAAAACGCAATGCAAGGAGAATTAATTGTTTCATATATTATATAAACAAAATAATATCTTTTTACATATTTATAAATATATCATTAAATAGTTAAATAACAATATCAATGTGTGATATTATATTTTATGTTGTAAATAAAGATAATGCAACTTTGTTTTTGCAAAAATAATAAATTTTCATTTTCAAAGTTATTGCTTAAGTGAATCTTTTAAACTTTTAATATATCATAATCTGAATAAAATAATTATATTTGCATTAGACATGCCTCAGTTTTTACTTCAACTTCCTTGTTTTCAACAAATACGTAAACACCGTAGCATAAAGCAGCAAGTAGTTGCCAGACTGTCGCAGACGGATGCAAAGTTTAACGATTCATTGTCGCGGAACAATTTGTAGAAAACAGAAGATATGCAAAATACGTCGTAAAACTTTAGACTTTCCGTCTTACAAACGTGTCGAAATTATTCGTGCATTTATAACTCCGACCTTTCCTGCTTCGATAATGTTAGTTTCATTGTTATTAAATAATCATCCATTTTTATCTTACTTTTGCTGACTAATAATAGTATGAATTTCGAGAATTCGGAATAAGATATTGGCATAAAATCTATCAAGATAATTAAGCATAATGAATTATTTAATAAGATAATTAGCGTGAATTAATTCCTAACATAATAAAATATAAATAATAGCACAATAAAACTCACGTTTCACATAAATATTCCCCATAATAATGTGTAAAGAATATTTATATCAATTAATTTACAAACACAATTGCCGTAATAAATGCATCGCGATATTGTTGTCAGAAACACATTTGGCTCAGGTTTAATAAAAAGCTACAAAATCGCATAAAACGCATCGCCAAATAATTGCAAAACAATCGTGTAAAATTACTTTTTGACAAATCAATCACGTCGAGCGAGTAGAATTATATTCTCGTCCATGTCATCGAATTATTCTGTAATTTAATAACGACAGCTTAATAGCGGATACGAAAATTACGGTCGATTATTTCAATGCGGGTAACAATAATCGCAGCAAGTTAGCCAGGCAGGAATATAACAACTTTGGCTTCAAGAGGACGAAAACTGGACGATATAATACATCGATATAATATGTCTATAGGCAGCTGTACGGCGAACGTTTATTTCAAAGTTTATCCATTAAGCGTATTGACTAAGGGGCGAAGCATATGGCGGTATCGTCGCAGACTTTAAAAGACCAGAATTTTCTCAAGAACGGAGCACCGCCCGTGCTCGGCTTTCAATTTACTGTCACTCGAAACAGGGATTACTCGATATTGAATTAACAAATTAAGAAAAATCTCAACTTCCGAAAAGTTTGCATACAATTAACTTAAAACGCTCATATAATAGAGAAGAATGGAGAAACTATACGACATCTAAGGGAAAAGTTAAATAAAACCAACGATCATTTTCGATTATAAAGGTCTATGTTCAAAAGATATATTTCATATTTGACTTTACAGTATAATAATTAACATGCATCAATATAAATTATAATTTTAAACATAAAATGAAACTTTCTTATTATTGTAAAATGAAACTGTTGTCGATTGGAATTACCCGCAGTTGTGCGGGACAATATTAAATTAAATTATGTTTAAAATTATACATTGTTAAAAATTTCATGAAATTTAATATACTTTTAATTTATTTTGAATTTAATTTCATGACATTACATTAAATTTAATGTATTTATAACTGAAAAGTATATTTATGTACATGTACATGAAATTTAATGTATTTTTCATGAAAATTTTTATTTAAGTAATTACTGTAACTTTTAATTTTCAGTTAAATCATTCATTACTTTTAATTTCGTTGACAACCACGAGCTTCATTTACATGTAAAGGAAGCTCGTGGTCACATTTCTAACAGTGTAGTTTATATTGATAATATATAAAAGTTAATTCAGTTTTAAGTAAGCTAATATCTCCTAGGAGTTCCTGAGAAGCTTCTTCTATAATTGATAAATAATTATCAGCTTTATAAAACTTTTTCCTTAGATTTTCGCAATCCTCTAGTTACACTACTGCAACAGTGTTGTTCGCATTTATCCCGTATGTTCGCAATTCTCGTCCTCTCTCCTAAATGTTATAGATTAGATACACTGTTAGAAATGTGACCACAAACTTCCTTTACATGTAAATGAAGCTCGTAGTTATCAACGAAATTAAAAGTAATGATTGATTTAACTGAAAATTAAGTTACAGTAGTTACTTAAGTATAATATGAACGTGTACATTAAATTTCATAAATTTTCATGAAAAATACATTAAATTTCATGTACATGTACACAAACATACTTTTCAGTTACAAATACATTAAATTTAATGTAATGTCATGAAATTAAGTTCAAATTGTGTAAATTAAAAGTATATTAAATTTCACGAAATTTTTAACAGTGTACGTTTCGACCGAGGATATCCTTAAGAAAACTTGCTCATCGACAGATCATGCAAAGTGTCATCTTAATTTATCAGCTCTAAATTTTTTCTATTTAATTCTTTTAATTTTATTTTGATTTAATGTAATTGATGTAATGTGATTTATTAATTGTTAGAAAATAAATAACGACAAGCAATTCACGACTTGACATATCCAATGGTGAAATCGATCACTCGTACTACACTGGATGTGTATATTAAACAGGACAGTGCATATTAAAAGCTGCGCTTTATATAAAATATTTCAATGCAGTGATACAATATAATCAACTTTGACAATGAATGATACATATATATTTTGTTAAATAACGTGATAATATCATTAGTATATAGTTAATCGTTTAAAATATTTATATACACAGTAAAAAAATTTGTGTATATGTGTTGGAAACGTCCACTCACGTTTGTGTTAACAGTTTGTGTTGAATTTTTTCAATATCGAGTGTTAATTTAACATAATGTGATTATGTTATTTAAAGATGTTTTGTGAAATTGATATTCAATGTTTCTTATTGTTAGTGTCAAAATGACAAAATTTATGAGTAAGTGAACAAGTAACATAAAAATAATGTGTTTTCAAACGTAAATTCTAAGACAAATGAATGAAATATGTATTAATTTAACATATCATAAAAGTTAATTTTCTGAAAAAAAATGTTCCCACAGTTTGTTTACACACTGTGTCGATGTTATCTTTCTTTGTATTTATTCTCTTACATAATATTTGTGTTACCTTCTAACATATTCATCTTGTGTGAAATTAACTCAAAAATTTGAGTGAACCGTTTGGGACATGTGATTTATGTTAAATTCAACATATTTTTTCAACTGTGTACTTTTACATTTAACTTTGCTAATTTCATATAAAGCAGCTTTTAGTATGCATTGATCTAGCGTGGCACAAGTGACCGAATTCGCTATAAAAGTTATCTTTTGTACATTAATTGTAGCATATAGAGAGGAAATAACGTAAAGGGAGGCTAATTCGTGTAGATTCACTCTATTTGTCGTAATATCACACTTTTTTTACTTTCTGTCCACAGCAGCGTTGTATATGCTCGACGCATTCGATGGCTCGAAATTCCGTTTTCCTTTTTTTTGTCAGCGCGCCGCGAACTCGTACCTTATTTTCACCATCCTCGCCAGAAATTCGTTCACTGAGCGAAACTACGGGTCGAACGAATACGTTACGACACATGAGAGGACACCAGAGCAAAAAAACAGCAAGCGTGACATCTGCCGTCCATCGGACGGAGAGTGGGACCTTTTTTGTAATAAAGCGTTCGGAAATCCCAGAAAAAGCGTCATCGCGGATTAAGCGGACGGCCGATATTAAAGCGCAATCTAAAATTCGACGGCCGTGAAAAAAAAGAGCCAAACGTCAGAAGCGTCGGTTATTATTTGCAGGGCAAATGGTCGTTTAATGGCCAACGTTGCGGATACATTGCGGAAACGTACGCCCGCGTCGATCGTTTCCCTTTGAAAAGCTATGAAATCCGTCGTACGTGTTAGACCAAGTTCTTTGCAATTTGAAAATTCTTTGGTAATAAATCATTCAATTTCGACGAACAAGGAAATTATATTAGTCACGTGCTATAGACCATTTCAATACTAAAGAAGAATTACCTCTCTGAAACTGTATATCGAAAGTAATACACTGTAATATGTATAATATAATAATTATAATATATATATAACCGTAATATACTGTACCATAAAGAAAAATTTTCTACTTATTTTTATGTACTCATTATTTATATTATTTTTTATGTTTATTATATTTACATATTATAAATTGGAAGTGTCTTTTACTGATAGAAATACTTACTGATAGATATCTTGAACTACTACAATTCCGTTAAACCTGATGTATGTTGCTGCAGACGTAACATATGTGTGTAAATAGCGAAAAAGTTCATCGTTAATAATGTCTTTACAAGCAAACAATGCAAGTTTATTGGTCATGTGGTGCTTTTTCCAGTATACGTAAATCACGTAATATGCCAGCGACCTTAAAACAAGCTCTCTTAGGCTCAATTTCACAACTTACGCTTAACTCTTAACCGAGGTTCAACTTATTCATTATCTCTTTCCAATTCTAGAATTGAAAAGAGATAATGAATACGTTTTTCGTTAAACCTCGATTAAGAGTTAACCGTGAGTTGTGAAATTGGGCCTTAGAGAAACAAATCGAAATCGTTGAATATCAACGAGAAAAAAGCGAGAAAAATGGTAAAAGGAGTGAACATCGAGATAGGAGCATGCCGGACCGAGTATTACATCACGCTATTATCAACAGGTTCTTTCCGTTTAAGCATTCATTGGCAATCATCCAAAGACCGCCCACATTGAAGGGACGGCAGAGAGATATGTATACTTCCTGAAAACCTTTCTTTCTACGACTCTAACATCTCGCCCTTTCTTTCGTCGTAAGAACCATTCGCATTCTCGAAATAATCACGTGAAAATTTCAATTTAGTATAAACTATATCTGTTCTCATCGTGTGACTTTAATTTTAAACTTATCGGAATTGAAATAGTGAACTAGACGTTGCGCTATCAAAATATTTAAAAAAATAAGAGTTATTTTTAAATACGATAAAAAATTAAAAACGAATTTTTTATATTGATCTAGAATACATAAAAGAGAGAGAATTGCAACACAAATATTGCTTTATTTTATATTAATTTTCCACCTGCAATAACAGTTTTACTCCCTCCCTTTCTGCAATCTGAGTCTTTTGTCCAATCCAAGTTTTTTTACTATTCTTTCAAGAAATGTGGACAAATTCAGGCTTACTTTTCAACATCGCTATTATAATACATTACCAAATAATTTTTTTAATTCAAATGTTAAAACTTTTATTTAATAAAAATTGAAATTTGAGTAAAAATGAGGAAGAAATTTGAGGGAAATTTTTTTTTGCTTGTACCAAGACTCAGATTGCAGACAGAGGATTAATTATAAATTGACGCATTATATTATCATAAATTTTAATTTTTATTTACACTCTTTTTCATTTACACTGTTAAAAATGTCATGAAATTTCATGAACTTTTAATATACAATGGTAAATGATATTTAAATCACTCGTAACTGAAACGATATTTAATGTATATATTAATGAAATTAAATTCAAGTAAATTAAAATATATAAGTGTGTGTGTATTTTTTTTTAAATTTAATATACTTTTAATATACGGAGATAAATAATATTTCAATTCACTGTAAATTAAGTAAACTTTAATGTACATGTCCATTAAATTTTGGCACTTTCCGCGGCGACTGTGCGAAACAAACCCATCAACTGTTTTTACTACTTTCTAGACTATTCTGGACACCTTGTATCGAGATTATGATTGCCGTGGAAAGTGCTATGTTTATTAGTGCATATTGTGAATATAAGAATGTAAATACATCAATGTAAGTATAATATTGATTCTATAATGAGTCGGTAGTCGGTCTTATCGATGAATCGCGGTGAAGTTGGTCAACAGTCAACTTGTAAGAAGATTACAACCGATTTTCTTAAGTCTGGTGGAATTCGACTTTATTCCTTCCCATTAGTCGAGCTAAACGACTTGCTGTATAATTAACAGCTTGTAGATGGGAAAAATCATAGTCACCTATTTAGATTAAGGCTGGTTAAAACTTGAGATTTCTGATTACCGACTCGTTGTAGAATCAACATACTTCCATTGATGAATTCACATTCTTATATTCTTATATGTATATCAAAGTATATTATACATGCTTGTAATTTGCAGGGACTTTTAGCTGACGCGATATGCGTGAAATATACACACACACACACGCACGCACGCACACACGCACGCACGCACGCACACGTATCCCATGTAAAAGTAATGAACATGTATATTATATTCAATAAAAGTATATACATTAAAAGTAACACATATGTTAATGAAATTTACGACATCAGTAAATGAATATTCATATACAACGTTCATTATTTTTCATTGACGGGCTTGACGGACCAAGCTTCCTTTACATGTTAATTAAAAGTTATTAAGAAATTTCTAACAGTGTAGCTTAAATGTGATAAAAAATGTTAATAATAAATGACTATGCGCGAGTCCAACGATTCGTTGCGACTAGAAAAGAATCGATCTGGTGGATCAACGCGGAACAGCTCGCATCTCGATTGTTAGAGGGGCTCAGCTGCTATGTCACTCGGACGCGTCCCCGAGGATCGCGAGCCATCGGCCAAGTTAGCCGCAGAAAATACGAGAAATACGGAAGGCATTAGCGCGCAAGCACGAAGACTGGCTGCTACCGAGTGTGTAACGCATACACATATACGCGCCAGTATGTGCGCACACAATATAACCAGACGAGCGAGAAGTTTTTCCATCGCTCTGGCGAAAATTGCGTCGAGATAGTTAATGGTCGTCACGGACGGACGGGACCCATCAACTGTACCGGAAGAACGCATCCTGAGAACAGCAACGAGAAATAGGCAGAGAAAAAGATAGGAGAAGGGTATCACTTCGTTTACCGCTGCCGAGGTCACTTCCTAATCTAAAAACCCGCGTGGAGAACGTTCTTTCGCTTGTGAACGAGGCGGATAACATTATAACAATATTTTCATCTCGCAAAGGTTTGATAAAATTGAATTCTGAGATAATTGGCAGAATAGAATTTCACCGTTCAAGCTCAATCTACGATAATATTTTTTAAACGCTCTATCTGATATCTCGCAATTAATTTGACTTCATTGCGTAGGTATTCACATCCCCGTTAAAAGAAATCTCCTATTATAAAAGCAACTATGATTATGATATAACTAATCATTGAAGCTGACATCACAAAATTGAAGATAATTAATTGTTGAGAATTTGTCTTCTAATATAAAAACATGAATGCAAAACTTGAGTTTAAAAATTAATAAGCTTTATTTAATATTACCAGCAAATATAATAGAGAAAAAGCAATATAAAAGAAAACAAAGAACTAAGCGATCGTGTACGTGTTGGCATTCATCTCGAGCGCTGCGATAAAAATGAAATGCATGGAATTAAATTCAAAATAAATGTAAACCGCGCGGAGAGATAAATGAAAAGGACGGTAGGAGAAACGTCTAGGATCTTCGAGACGCGCGCGCAGCGTAAGAGAAATAATTAAGAAGCTCGTCGTCAACTTTGCACCCTACTTGGGAGCCAGCGTCTGCGTCGCAAGAAAAAAAAAAGAAGAGAAGATGCATGAAAATGCTGGCTTGATTATTGTCGGACACCCGCGGTGATAGTGGCGAGTCCTAAGAAGAATGGTTTGAAATTTAAGAGAATCCATCTTGCGGCGGACTCTGCGAAACGGCCGCGAATACTAACCGCGCACGCGAAACAATGAATTTGCACTTTAGAATGTAAATGTTTCTCTCATGCGGATTAAGTACACTGTACGCTAGCATCTCATTAGGATGCTGCAGTAGACAGTAGAATTTCATTAAGCACAGCCAAAAAACTGTGCATGTTATACGAGGGATTACCCGTAGCACGCACGAAACAAAAACATAGCCAGTCGTAACGTTATTCAGTTACAAGCATATTATCATAAAATAAACATTTTAACTTTTAAAGTTAGATATTCAAAATCACATTTTACAGATAAAAATTGTACTTATCGCTTAAGCTTATCGCTTTCTGTGCAATTCTATTTCTAGTTAACAAAACCTTTATAAACGGTTCTCTTCTTTACCTTTCTGTCTCCACGTAGTTTACTCGTAACTTTTGTCGCAACAAATAAACGCACATATTTAACTATCAGACAACAAAATGTTACGTCATTATTACCAGAAATAATGCACCATGCTTACACCTGCGCCTGAAAACGGTATCTAATTCACTTGTAATTATGCTGTCTCCTGAGAAATTAAACACAGCCCGCAGTACTAATCGGCCCGCGGAGACTTTGCAGGCGTTTCCGCCACTAGTTCGGAAAATGTTTTCCCGACAGATCAGCGGATGCATCGCCACGTACTATTTGTAACGATCGAACGGTGCAGCGTTAAAATCGAGAAAAACTGATGTTTTGCGACGGTCAAACGATACGGAAAAGTTACGACCGTACAAAATTGGCACGCTGGGCGGATCGCGTACATGAAAAATTGGAAAAGCGGCAAACGGCGAAAAGATAGAACCAGGAACGTCTTGCGAGCTCTCCGGTCCTATTAGACCTAAAAATACTGCGAACATGTGCTGAATAAGAAACATGAGCTCGGTAGATATCTCTCGGGAAAATGAAGAAATTAAAAAAGAAAAAAGCGAACTGGATGAAAAATAAACGTGCTTCTCTTTCGTGCAATCAAAGCGGACTAATGAGTTGATAAAAAAATTACATCGTACTGCATTGATAAAAACGTTTGCATTTCTAATTCTGTTTTGTTCAATAGTATAATTACTCCGGTAATTTACGAGCTTTCGAGTATAAAATTTTGAGCAATCATGTCTCTTTCTCACAACGGTGCTTTTAGAGTACTCTTGTAAATGTACAAAATGAAAGATGTGAAAAGAAACTAAATAAATGCCACGTTTATTCTACGATTATGATACTGAAGAACAATTGTCGAACGCTATCGATAAATAAATCTATTCGATTGAAGATGAAGTGTGGAATACGCGAATTGCAGAGTCATCAACAGGTTCTACGAGTCAGCCAAAAATCATTGGCAGCACTCCAAAGACGAGTTCACCGAGAGCCGTCGACGCACAGATGCTTGGAATGACGGTGCTGCAGACCGAGAAAAAGTTCCTTATATATAGTTCTTATATAGAAGGAATCGGGAAAGCGATTGAAAGAAGTTCGTACATCGATGCAGTTGCATCCATTTATGATAGTTTAAGTTATTTATCTACATTCATGATTTCACTCTTCAACACTTTAACTTGTTTTACTTCCATAATAAAAAATAATGAAAAATACGATAGAGGGAAAATAGAACTGAGAAAATAGGATCTTGACGAAATTGATATTAATATATAATAAATACTTAATAATCAATTTCTAATTGATTACTATAAACTTGTATTATAAGACTGAAACATTTTTTTATATATAATAAAAATGAAATATATTACGTACGTGTATGTTACTTAAATATTCTTAAATCGAAAAAACTGAAATTATGTTTTTATTGTTTTAACCATCAATATAATGAAAGTTATAGTTTTTCAGATTGGCATATACATTTTTAACCCGAAGAATTTTTTATTATATTGCAATCGAACTTTATCATCAATATTTGCATCTGCGGATCGATAAAAAATTAATCAGAGTACGAGAATTAAAATAGCTCAATATTTAACATGGCTGATTTAACATGACCTAAAATACGCAAGCAGATTTCTGCGACCAACGATAAGGACAAGACGCGATCGAGCGAGTTATTACTTCTCGTTGCGCGAATATTATTTTTGCAATAGCATCCCATTGATCGGAATTAATGAACTTTCATAACAATTCACAACGATTCTGTCAAAGGAGCTCTCGCAACTTTGACAACTTTGGCATTATGATCAATATTGGTAATCGGACAGGTGACTCCATCAGTGCGGCCAAGTTGCCGCGTCTTCAACAGGTTTTTATCGAATATAAACAGTATTTCAAAAAAATTAAACCAATATATAAATGAGCAAATAATGAAGATATATCGTATTATTATGCATCAAATATCAATTTTCAATTTTCTATTCATTAAATAATTATTATACATTAAATTAATTATAAAATTAATTCCAAAAACTATTTTGTCTACTAATGAACACTGCCGAGTATAGAAGATCCATTATTGCAATAATAAATCATTATTATTATATATGTATTTTTCATACGTAAATTATTTGATTAATTTAGAATTTCTTAACTTCCAATATTAATTCTAAATATTTTTATGATCAAACGTTAAAAATTACTATTTATCTCAGCTCATTTTAATATCAATTTAGAAATAATAAAATATTATATAGGATATTTCATTATTTATTTGCAATCATTTGAACATAATTAATTAAATTTCCACATAGAACCTTGTGTATTTTAAAATATATTTCAATATTAAAAAAATACAATCTTTTAAACCTTTCAACATTATGTTAACATCTTTTTTACTACAGTCAAATGATACTATTCCTAACCATTCTATGTATGCTGCTCACAAGGAAGAGGATAAACGTGCACGTAATTCCTAAGGGTATTTCTTGAAACGCACCGAGTCGGAGAAAGATCATCAACAGGTCGCCGTTGAATCGCGCAAAGGCCCGCGACCTTCCCTTCGCACTGACCTCGACGACGTTTTAACAAACGATCCCGAGAAATAATCCTTCGATCGATCTCATCGCGGAAAAATTGCGCATATCTCGGTATATCAATAGTGCTCGACTTGGAAATAGCGAGCCCTGTATCGTTTATAATTCCGACCGGTTAAAAGGAGCCTCTGTGAAATTAATTTTCTTCCAAGAAAGAATGCGGAATCTACACTATATCGCTGCGAATTCCGTCTAGTTAATCTTCAACGAAATTATTTTCTTCCTAAGGAATTTAATAAATTAGTACAAGTATCTAAATAAGAACTAATACATTTGGCATCTTTCTGCGTTTAAGAAACAAGCTCATCAAGATCGAGAGAGAGAGAGATAGAGAGAGAGAGAGAGAGAGAGAGATGCAATCTCTTCTCTAATATTACGTAAAGGAATGAGAAAACTGTGTAGTATGTTATTTTAAAGTTTCATTTCTACTCCAATGAACCAAATTAAATTTTGTATAAATTCAATATATCAACGTATTGAATTGGAACTCCGAAAAAATTTAATTCCAATAATTGGAATTTATGTTCTTAAAAAAACGATAGATAATAATAATATTAAAAAATATTAAAACGTCAGATACATAAAGTGGATTCGTTTCGGCTAAAAATAAATCACGAGACAAATAAAAGTCACGTAACATAAAATCTGCCATAATGATAAACTAATTATTGTATTTATTCGACATCTTTAATTAGTCTTGCCATTGCTATAAAATATATAGTAACTAAAACAGTCACTTCGTTTTCAAGCAGCAACAATTTAAAATCTGCTATCGACATATAAAATGAAGCAACTTATTTTTTTACAATAAGCGCAATTTCTTAGCTAATTAAATTCAATCTAATTTCTAATTATTAAAAATAAATTTATATAAAAAATAACATGCAATAAAAATATACAAAATAAAAAACCTGTAATTAATTTATTAAAAAATCGGAATGATGTATTATATGTTCTTTATAAACTTTATTCTTAATAAACTTTCTGAAAAATTTTATTGAATCTTAATCTTAACTCTGAATGCATCCTGCTGAACCGTATCCGAGTACGATATTCTAAAAGCCACGCACTTTCAAAAACAGAAAAAATAAAGTCAATATTTTCTTAGTAAATATTTGATCTGACACCATCGTATCAATTTTTTAACTTTCAATATCTAATATCATACCTCAAGAAATTTTATTAAGCGAACTTAAAATTAGCTAAAGATTTTATTTCATTTATTTATACTTTTATTTTGTCAAAATTATCTGATCTTTTCAACCGCCATGTTTAAAATGTTATTTATTTCACTACAGTAGAATAAAAATTATTATCTGTAGAATAAAAAAAATATACACCATTTAAAAATACTTATACAAGACTCACCCCATTGGAAGCGCTATGCTCCGTATGGCTTTTGCGCTCTCACTTGAAAGAAAACGATGAGGATAAAGCCAACGACGAAGATGGAGGACACCTTCCCAATTGCAGCCTCAAAAGCATAGCACTGTTCGCGAGCTCTTTTTCGCGATACACGTACACGGCTTTTATACACGAAAATGCGGGCTGCCGCGCGCGATTTCACTCGTGGGGGTGTCGCGGTGCGACTGTAGCACAATCGCTACCCTCTCACGCTCTCACGGTCTCCATCCCTCCGGACCGTTCCTTCCCTCTCTCCCGCGACCCTCTCTATCTACCTGCCCCCTCTCTCTCTTTCTCACTCACTCACTCACTCACTCACTCACTCTCTCTCTCTCTCTCTCTCTCTCTCTCGCTCTGACTGCTTATCTCACCCCCTGCTGCCTCTCTCTCCTTACCCTCTCGGCTCCGCTCTCGCTATAATATCTCCCCACCACCGATACGTCTAGCCACTCCTGGAGCGGCAAAGTGCCTTTTCGAAACGCACCCCTCGCAGCGGCACTTTCCCGCTAACAGAATCGACGCCCCCGACTCCAGGAGAAGGTCCACGGAATCACCGGCTGCATTGACTGCACTGACTACACTGACTGCTCTCTCAACGCGGACCGCCGATCTCCGGCCGGTCGAAAGTTCGAAAAGCTCGCGCATGATCGGCCGATCGGCCCGCGCATCCTGCTCTCGTCAAGAAATCGCGGCACGGCACGGTACGACACAGCGCATTTCGTCGCTCGTCCTTATGCATCGCACGCATGCGGGTTTTTGACGCTACGGAATGTAGGAGAGTCTCGGAATATCACGTGTTGCTGGCATGGGAGCTCGTCGAATGCCGAATATGCGAATCACGGACAATGTTCAGGAAAGGAAGAGACGAGAGAGCGAATCGTGACTGCGAGCATTTGTATCGTCAGTTGTGATAGCGCTATTTTATTTTTATTAATCTCATATTTCCGACATTGTATTATATACAACTTCATTTACAGCAATTAAAGATTTTCTAATAAGCTTTTATAATTGTAAACATTTTAAAAGCTCATTATATACAAATACAATCCAAATCTTTCTTTACTTTCCCGATTTTTCTAAGTAATAAATCGCTTCTCTCCAAATATTTATAAAGGATACTTATTAGTTACAATTATATCAATGATAAAAGTAACGTAATGGAAAAAACATACAGGTATATTGTTTAATATTATAAATGTTTTACGAAATACTCCAGCAAAAGTATCTGTAAAAATAAAGAACGGAGCTTACAACATTTTTCTAACAAGAAAGCCTCCATTTGTTTCGGTCTTTACAGTTTATACACAGCATGCAAGCTCGGTGCATTTGATAACATTATTCAGTCGCACCCCGCGGAAGAAACGCGAAGTTTCATGAAATTATTATTATTTCGAGAGGAATGCCACCACTAACAACTGTACGTGTGCGCGCACGCACACAAAATATCTTATTACGGCAGGTGTTCGAGGCCGTGTTCGTAACTTTCTCCTTCAAATTCCATTAACTTTGCGCGAAAATTCCGGAAACGTTTCAGGAAAATTCTTGCAACGAAATAATTGCCGTTCTCGCGATATCGCGGCGGAATCTCGGCCACGTGCCGGAAGCGTGCTCTGAAAGGAAAAGAGATGAAGAAAAAAGAAAGAAAGAGCAGGAGGTTATATATTATTTTTCGCTATGCCCGCCATTCGACTATAATGCGTGATACACACTGCGAGAGCTCCATACACGTCCTAATAAATACAAAAGTGCTTTCTAGACTATAGCTTAGTCGATGACAAGAAGAGAAAAATTTATAGCACACGTCTATGCACCATAAATTCGAGTAAAGTTACAGAAATGTACTTAACAGCTATAAATATGACACCAATAAAATAAAATAAAATATTATCCGATTCAATTATTCATTTTCGTTAAGGATGTTTTAGCTGTACACCAACTAGAAGTATCATCCAAAAAATCAGTTAAAAAAGTCAATATCTGCTAATATAAGCCAAAAGATTTTTGCAATAAATACGCTCTAAAATCCACTGCAAAAAACAAAACAACAAATAATTTTAAAGGTAATTGCTTCATGCAACGAAATGATCATATATTGCTGCAGTTTTAGAGGTAAATGACTTTTAAACGAGTAAATGAATCCAAATACAATAAATGAATTTTCGCACGAATATTTATGAGTATTTATAAAGTTTTATTAATATTAATATATATAAAAATTAATTTAATTCGTAATGCTACAACCTCATAAAATTTGCAAATAAAACGCGTTTCACATAAAAGAATCAAGGCAAGCAAAACAATTTAATAACTTTTAAACTAATAAGAGAATTCTGCTCAAATTTTACAGATACTTAGACGTAGTAATAGAACAATTTATATAAAATCTTTGTTTTTGATAATGCTTGGAGATGTAACACATAATGTATATATTTAAAAGACGCGAAACATGTCTTGGAGTACACACTTATTATTATAAATATTTTACGTATTTTATTATTACAAATATTTTATTATTTCAAATACTTTACATTGTAAAAAATGAAATGTTAATTTTAACTTAAAGACATACAGTGGACTTTCTGAGACATGTTAGAATTAATACATGTATGTCTCAAAAAGTCCATGCACTACATGTCTTTAGTTATTGTACAACTAACATTTTATTTTTTACAGTGTACGTACTTTAATTATTACATAATTAACGATCAATTAATATATTTTTAAACTGACAGCCCAATGGTTCCCACATTTAAGGCCGATTGTTCCAATTTCGGAACAGTAAACTATGTGGTAATTTATCTAATGGACAAAAGATAGAGCGAAAAAGAGAACGAACGATAGCGAGAGCGAGAGAACCAGTCAACTGAAATTTATTGGAAGGTGGAACAAGTCAGCCTTAAGATATCAGAGGAAAACGAGAAAATTACTAGAACCGTGCTTAATTCCGTAAAACAGAAAGGAACGCGAACGTCCGTCGCGGGCGCGCCGGCTTTTCTCATCCGAGTGATTTTGACCAGCGCATTCACCAAGCAGATAAATCACGCGCCTCTTCGCGGAGAAGCTTCGTCGCCCGTGATGGATGGACGGTCGTGGATAAATGTAGACCTGTGTCATCGCAGGACGATAGGAGGAAGTTCGGCATTCGTCGACGGGAAACACGATGAAACAGAAACGCGGGTAGTGCGAGAGTTGCACGCTGTTCTCAAGGAACTTTAAGAGAACCGAGAGGAGAAAGGAAGAAAGCTCGTTAAAAGTTTAACTCATTCTCTGCCCTTTCCCCGTACGCCGATCTAGTCCGAGATGTCGGGTACCGCTGTGACAGGATATCGCGTTACGGGATAAACAAATGTTCTTAAATCTTAAATTTCCCGTTATATTTATTCCTCGTTAAATTTATGGAGAATCTTGTGTATATAAGATAAGTTTCAGGCTGTAAAAATAATTTCATTATTTCCTCAATTTGAAATTTTTTAATAATATATAAATGTTTTGTGTGACAAAAAATATAAAAATAAAGGTCCTTTTAATTTCTTGTTCAATAAAGTATCTAATATAATTTTATATTTAATATTAACTCTTTCGATCTTATGTACATTATAAAATAAAAATTTCCTTGTATAGCGAGCGAAAAGATAATATTAACTAGAACTTATTCATTTCTCTTTTGCGAAAGACACATAATTTTCTCTCTTCCATTTTGTTAAAACTTTAATTTTATCTTCACATCGATTACCCTAGATCCAGCTTCAGTGCGACAAGTTTCCATGTTATGTGGCAAACAAATATTTGTCTTAAATTCTCTGTTACGTTTATCCCCCGTGCATTATCGGGAGTTCGTGTACGGGGTGTGCCTAATGCACCGCGTCTATCGCGGATAGAGCAGCTCGTTGCGCAGAATTATATTTACGCCATAACGCGTGTGCGTTTAAAGTTTCACAGGTAAACGGGATCGATCGGCGAACTTCCGACGATAACTATTGTTGAGAATTTAATTAAATCGATTATTGTGAAAACACTGCGCGAAAAAGAGAACGCGAAATGGAACGTGCTGTAAAGCGATATTTAATTCGTAAGTACTCAACGAAAATATGCACGTTCGCGATTTAAATGAGAATCGTTTAGAATTAATTATATCAGTTTTCTGAAGACACGTGACAAAATCATTTATTCATACAAGTCATACATATAGCGCATTATAGGTTTTTTTTAAAAACAGACGTGTCTAATTCAGCACTTTTAAGTGTTTGTTTACATATTTGGGTCATAGAAGTAACTTTCTCATAAATTTAGATGTCACACGTGCGCACGTCCTTCACCATACTTACGCAATCAATATCAAAGTTTATCAAATAGTCAGCAGATATACGTACATCGGCTAAGAACTTTGTCATCTCGTTTCAGAAGCGTCTCGCGCGTACACATATTTTCTTCTTCTTTTTAATCTTATCCGAGATTTACTTCTTCTAGCGCGAACATGTTCCGGCATTCTTACATTAATATTTTATTATCGTGTCCCACTGTCCCGATGGATAGCGTATTTTACTCTGCTTTATCGTTACAAAAACGCGAAAGATAGACTGCGTCTTCTCGAGAGAAATGAAAGATTTATCACAGAAAAGCAAACGTCTCGCAATGGCTTAACAAACATCGCGGAATATACCTCGGCTGTTTTACTGGAAAGTTAGCACTCCGTTTTAAGAGCGAATTTTTACAGCTTTGTTTGTAATCGAAAGAAATACTTTTAGGATAAGATCTTAATCTCTGAATTCAGATTTTGATTGATGTGCGATGATCTCATGTTATAGGAATTATATAATTCCAGTATGCTTATATTTGTTTAAAACTAACAATAAATTAAGAAAATAGAATAAATTAAGGCAGTTACATATCAAATGTTCAAAAATATTTCATAAAGTTAACTTTAAGTTGAGCAGATTTGACACATCATTATGTAGTTTCTGAATTTAATAAAATAATTTTTATAATAAAATTAATTGTTTTTATTAAAATCATTTTTAGTTATAGAATATTTATTTTTTACTTGGCAAAACAATTAAGACAAAATTGAATAATGTAATAATTACTGTTTATTATTTCCTCGTAATAGACAAGCGTCATTTTTCGTTTCGCTTTCACGCGATGGGTTTCAATGATCATACGAGCAGAAACGAATTCAGGTCATGACACGAACGACGTCTCGTAAAAAATAGTGCACTTCATAAACGCTAGCGATACGATTTTCCTAATCGAAAAAGTACGTAAAAGAAATAAAAAAAAGAGTTCTGTCCCCCATCTATCGCACGATCCTTTGTTTCAGTGAGATTTTCGGAAGCAAAAGCTCATTTCTGTCTCTTTCTTTCTATAATGCTTCTCCCTCTTCCTGTAATGTCACACCGACATTCTTTTCCAGGGGACGCGCGTTCGATATTAGGAAATACCTCCTGCCAATTTCCCATGTTATATAAGGTATTCCTCTACAAAGACCGAAGGCCTCCCTGACACACTCTCTTCGCGCGCAAATCGATTTTACTTCGAGAATTTTTATACACTCAGGTAAGGGGAAAATGGGGAACGGTGATTCCGCAAAAAAAGTTGCTTTTCACTTTTCTTCCTTTTTTTCTTCCGTTATTTCTAGATCAACCAACGTTGGTAACAAAGTCAAGAGTTAGTCCAGTGAATGCAATAATGGAAATTTTCTCTTACTTATCATACCAACATAATCTTCGTATATTTAAACATTCAAGTGAAATTGAATTATTAAACCAATTCTTTTATTTCGGCGCGCCCGCGATGCAACTATATTCTCATAATTTATGTTACTTAAAACGCCTCCAGACAACATGGCCAATATATAGACTAACTTTGCACACATTTGCTAAACATTGACTACATTCAATGTAGATAATTATGTATGTCATGTATGTGTATATTTGCTAATGCTGGTCATATCGTCTGGAGGCGCTTTTATGTAAATATTGCAAATAGTACTGGCCAAATTATACGATTTACTAGGAACGCGGGCTTAGTCGCAGAAATAGTTCGTAAATTTGAGTTCGGTTGTGAACGCTCGAACAGAATAATATATATTACGAATGCGGAACAATAAAACGATAACAAAGATTATTATAGTATTTTCATATAAGTACATGTGCACACACGCAATAGATCTCCAGTAAATTAGTTGAGAAATGTTTCATTTTAATATATCCACCAATTATTTCTAAATACAAATCGCGTTTAAAAGTAAACAGTTCTATCATATTTCTCATCGCACTTTATATCTTTTAGCAAATATTATGTATATACAACAGCCTTATTAAAAATAATTTTTCTCCAAAATTTAATTAAATGCCACATTTTTCCTTTGATTTCTAATGTTTTAGGTTTACATATCTTTGCAATTATGTTTCTTCGATAGAAAAACTCCATTAAAATTTTGATTATTTGTTTTATTTCATATTATCTCTTATTCTTTTTTCTAACTTTATACTATTTATCTTAATAGTAGAATAAAGAATTAAATGTTAAAATGATATTAAAGTTTATATAAAAATAAATGTTAAAATGATATTACAATTTATATAAAAATAATACAATTATACATATATGCTATCTTCATAGTATTTTTACGCTCCTTAAAAATTTCGCCTGAGTATAAAATGACAAAAAATGTGAATATAGTTCCAAATGATTCTTGCTCGCGATTTTACTTGAAATTTTGCACATAAATTCTATTCAATGCGAGAAATAAAAAACACATAGTCTCAACTTCGGGAAATGAAAAAACAATTTTTTATTTTACGACTTTTCATTCAGGTAGATCTTGCTTCGCGAGGAAAGTTGTGCGCCCCTTCGCAGTTTTTTATTTCTTACATCAAAAACAACTTATATGTAAAATTTCAGATCAATCGCGAGCAAGGGTCATTCGGAACTACACCCAAAAATGTAAGAGATAATAGTATTCATCACATTTAAAAATAAATTATTTTTTGCAAAAATTACTCTACATTGAAAAAAAAGTGCATGTAATTTTACATGGAAATTACATGTTCATGACTGAAAAATTACCTAAATAATTGGAATTTATAATTTCCAGTAAATTTCCAATCATATTTAAGTAATTTAGATAATTTTCCAGTCATAAACATGTAATTTCCATGTAAAATTACATGCATTTTTTTCAGTGTATCGTTGTTTATTATATTTTCTGAGCTTTATTTGTGGCATCAAAATATGCTAATAAATAATACGGCACAACGTAATAAGTTTTGTTTTATAATTTATATATGTTTTTACGTCACAATGGATAAATAATTAGTAAATGTTCCAAGAGATTAAATATTAATATTCCATTAAGGCTCATTCATTTAAAGGATTTGTGAAATCTTATAATTTGTGTAATATTACGCTGTTAATATCATATATTTATTCTATATATGTTTGATACAGTTTTCTCACGAATCCATTACCTTAATTTAAATAAAAATTACTGAACACTCACCAAAACGATGCGCAACAGCGAAATTGTAGCATAACTACGTTGCTCTGAAAAAAAAGTTTTAAATTAGCAAATCCCAAAATAATTAACAATTCAAATAATACTTAATTGCATGCAAGCACTTTTAAGTACGACTTTTAATCCAAATGAAAAATATTGATAACGCTACATTAAATAAAACATCATAAATCTATTAAACATTTTACTAGACATTTTAAATAATTTTACATAACAAACAACATTTTATATATATTTGTATATTATACAATAAAAATGGCGCGCAAGAGACCATCATAGATACATGTGATTGATTCCCAAAATAACAAATACTAAAATATTCAAATAATAAACAATATATTTACCCCATGGTTGCTTCGCTGTCGCCCGATGCCTTCCAGGCCTCCTCCTCCTTTCAGATTCTTTCGATGCACTTTTACGACACTTACTGCAAAAACAAACAATTTATTATTACGCACAATTTACACGACATTCTCGATATAAATGCTTTCATATAAAGCTAAGATTTATCCGCGGTATTTTATAATTAACATGGGAAACGAATCTCGAATCGATATGGAAACGGGTTAATTATAACTTATAGCAATTAAACACTTCATACTGCTTGATTCGTAGTCGGGTTATTCTGTATACGCGACGTTATATTAATGATTAAAGGTTTTAACAATAGAATTGGCAACTTTAGCTTAATATCGTACGATACGGTGTGATAAATAAAATTGAATTAACCTTTAAATACCACACAGAAATAGCCCACTTATAGGTATGACATATCTATTAATCCAATTCGATTGTTTCATAAAAACGAACATATTGTACACAATTTTTTTTTAATGACACACCAAACGTTAAGAAATATAACGGCAAAGCAAATATATCTTTAATAGTAACAAAATTATAATCAGTAAAAAAAAACATTGAAAAAACAATGGAAAAATAAAAGCTGGGTATGTCACACCGAAAAGGCATATAAATGATCTCAAAACATGATATAGAGTTAAGCAAATAATAATAATAATCGCAATTTTATTCCTAATATCTACCGATTCCTACTTTGAATGTATTCGCGTGAAACCGCACAAAACATATGACAGCTAGGTAGGACAGTAGACGACGTACGTACCTACATACTCGATACATTTACGAATCTAATCGTCAAAGGATCGGGATAGCAAATAATAGCCAATAGTTCATACAGAATGCTTGCATTTTCCCTATAGCACTTGCTCCGAGCACGTTTCGAGGGATAATAACGCGACGCACAGAACGGCTCGTGCCACTGTCTGCTTACTCGAGTCTCGGCGCGCGAATGATAGCGCGGCGACCTTGCGTAAACAAAGAGCGTCGTTATACAATGTACGCTGTATCAACACAAGCATCGAGCCTGCTTAACCGAAATACCACGTGGTATTCCATACCAGTCAATTTGCGAAGCCACGAAATTATTTAATACTCTGTAAAATAAACGTATGCCGAACATACTGTTCATCGAATCCCGAATTAATTATATTATTGATTCAAACGGTTTCTACAGATTACGATCTCGAGTTATTTGAATCGCTTCGATAATTCGTGCAATCTCAAGCCAAAAACGGTAGACGAATTGCATTAGTATTGGCGAAAAAATTTAATCAGTAGACGAATCTAAATTTAAACGTGATTGAGGAAATTATTGGTATCCGCATATGATATCATTTACTATTCCTATCTTTTATCGTTTTTGTTATATTTCGCGCAAAATGTTATCATCGCGCAGATCCAACAAATAAACGTGGTCACAATATGCATGTCTCAATGTGCAAATTATTAGAACATAAACCAATTATTTGCGTGGATCGTTTCATTACTCGTAGGGGACAATTGCATTTCGAGGGATGATAACGTAACGATTCGGAGCAGTTCATAACTTAAATCTCAAGTTACTCGAATTACCGACGATTCGTGTAATTCTCCACAGTCTTAGACCAAAAAAGCATATGAATTGCATTAATATCGGAAAAAAAATTATGAAACGAATCTGGATTTAAATGTTATTGACGAAATTATGTCCATAGATATCACAAAAATCATTTGATTCCTCTATCTTTTATCGTTTTTACTTTATTTTGTCCCGATAAATAAATGTCTCAATATGCAAAACATTAGAACGTAGACTAACCCTTAGTACACATTTCATTTTCCGATTCTTTATTACACACGATGGGTCATTCGTGTTAATTTTCCCGGATTAATTTTCATCACTTTAATAAAAAAGTTATGAAGTAATTCTTACATATATTTTAACATCTTTAGACAATATTCGTAAGGTCGTGTATTTAAAAAAAGTGTATATAAATGTTACAATTACTTGACGCTCCTAATTTTTCGAAAAAAAGAAATATGCAAAACAAATCCCGTGTGTACTAAGGGTTAAATTAATTATTTCGTTATTCTCGTAAAGGACGACTCCATTTCGAGGGATGATAACGATATGGAGAGTTCGTTACACTATCTGTTCATTCGATGTTGTGATAAAAACGTAAGTAATAGTTTGTAAAGTAATATTTATACCTAGAATAAAATGTCATTTTTTTTCAAAATGATTCCGACCTCCCTGATATTGTACTCCAAAATATTTTGATGTATTAAAAGAAAAACACTCACTCACTCACTCACTCACTCACTGATCCAATTCGCGTATTACTTCGTGCTCTGGATCTGCGAAAACAATAAATCAACTAAATACTGTCAAATAATCGAAATAATCCGAAGCGCGACGTGAAATGCATTTGAATTGAAATATTTTTTTACAAATAATCATCGTCTGACAATTGATTAGAGAGAGAGAGAGAGAGAGAGAGAGAGAGAGAGAATTCGGATTCTCATCTCTCTTCAATCCTTACGTATAAATCATATAAGAAACATACTACTTCGGAATAAACGATCGTTTACAAGTTTATGAGAATTCGGAAATATTTGATCGGTTGCATAGACAAATAATTTAATAAGTAATAGAGCTCTACAGTATTTAGGGGAGATCGGGGATAGTTGAGTTTTTTTTTAGGAATTTTTTGCACGTAACTAATAAATAGAATCTACAATAGCCACATGATTACACACTACACAAAAATTATTTTTATAATTTAATAATATGATTAACTTTCTAGTATTAATAAAAAAATATAAGATCATGCAACAACTTGTAACAACTAACCCCATATGCGGGGTCGGATGTTACAGTTACTGGGGTCACTTGTTACATATCCAGATTTCAAAATATTACACATTTAATTAAATGAAATAAAAAGAAATATATATATATATAATACTTCATTAATAATTTTAAAACGATATTTATGTATAGATATGTAACATTAATAACGTTTATGATATACCTAAACAGTTTTCTCGTTTTTTTACATACATCACAGAAATAAAAATATAAATTTATATAAGATTACCATTTGGTTGCTGTGTGTGCTATTACGCTTACAATAGATTATGTTGAGGTTAGGTGTAACAACGGAGAAGCAGACACTTGTAATGACATATCCCGTCACAATTAATCCCGGGGTGTCACATTTACGTATTTCAATTATTACTTATGCAAAAAATATATGTTAAGACGTTAATATAACTGTAAGATGTTGTTTATAAAATAAGAATTCCATAGAAATAGTTGAAATATGATATGGTGAACAGATTGATAAATATAACATTTAATATATCACTGATTTATTTTACTTTTGGCTATGAAAAACCGAAAATATTTTCTATTTCTGAAAATATGCTATTCAGTCTGAAATAACTTATTGCAGCACGACTAGTGTTCCGAACGGTACCGATTAGTTTCGATATCGATACCGAGACCGAAACGAGACTTAAGGTTCGAATTCGAGACCGATACGAGACTCTCGAATTTTGTAATATGTAAGATAAATTTTCCAACCCGTAAGATATTTATATAGTCTTAAATTTTTTATATAGATATTTATATTATGTATAAACTTTTTATATAGATATTGTTATATAGATATTTAATAAGTCTTAAACTGTGTATACTGACATTTTTGATACAAAAAATTAAGAATTAAAATCTTTAACAAAAATTACTTATAAGGCATCATTAGTTATTATTACAATACATTAATGTTCTGAAATTTATCTTTGAGATTTTGAGACAAGTCAGCCAAGAATTTATGCATAAAATTATGTGTGCCGATATTTCGTTTAACCTATTCTTATGTTTTCTAATAACTAATGATGCTTTAGAAAATAATTAAATCATTAAAAAAATATCCTTTAAATCAGATATACTCATTTATTTTTCAAAAAATTTAAATTACTAATACACAAATTAATAAAATAGTTTAAAAATTTAATTAATTCATATATTAACCGTTACACACAGAGCGGCTAACGTTGGTACCTTTCGGTCCGATTGTCGGGACGGGAATGATGACGTCGTGGCGCGATGACCTTTCTGTTAAAAACGAAGCAGTGAACTTGAGTATGTAACGAAAATAATGCCGCGCGCCGCATGCTAACCGTCTCGCATCGTCAGTTATGTACACAATATTCAATGTGTGTATCTTTTAACATAGTATTATAAAATTAACGTATATTCCGTCTCTTATATTTCGATGAACAGATTATTATCACATACACTTCGTTTTATGAATTTGTTCAGCGTTGCTTAATTATTTGCCATACAATAAAACTAGCATTCATTTAAACATTTTATTTTAATTAATTTGTATTTTTTTTGTTTTTACGTTCTAAGAGAAGTAACATTATATAATTTTAATAATCAAGAATTATAATTTTTTATAAATATAAAATTAAATTGCTACAAAAAGTGTGACAATTAATTTTCTTCATTTATTAAAATCACATTATTTCTTTTGATGTAAAAATTTAGAAAATGATAATAATAAATTAAATTTTTCCAAAACGGATGAAAACTTTAGCCTTCAATATTTTAATTCTAATGTTATAATATTCTTAATAATTTTTAAGTAATTAAGTACAAAAGTATTTAAGTGAAATAATTAATTATTTGAGTTAATTTAAATTATTTAAAGAAAGATTCAATAATTTTTATATAGTAGATAAAAATTACTAATATTCAATTTAGTCAATATTGATTGTTACAGCAGAAGACACACGTTTTACATATCTGATTATAAAAAACTAAAAAACAGAATCATCTGAATAATAAAAATCAATAACTACATTCAGTAAAAGCAGCTTTGCAATTCTTATAAAATGCTTTAATACGATTGATCGTGCTTTTAGATCCTCACTAGAACTAAATGTATAAATCATGTATATTAAAAGATTTTACAACAGTTGCGTGTGTGTATGTGCAAGGCTGTTTTTCCTGAAAGTAGCCATTAACAGAAAATAGATCAGTATACATTTAAGCGCCGTTAAAAGCTTAAATAGACGAAATATGCGAAAACACTAGTTTAAAAAATTATTGCATCTTCTCTCTCTCTCTCTCTCAATAGATCTGTATATAATATATATTAAAATATTTGCTTTCTAACAATCTCTACAGATATTAAAGAATTTTTTCGGTAATTGTGACGCGTATTTGTTTCTGAATTATATGAATAGCACAAGAGAAGTTAGTGTTAACTTGCACTGTTACTCCGATATAGTCGAACGTGTATAATGTATATAGTCACAAGGGATTTCGAGATACGTCCGGAATCAGTGTAGCCGACATAGCCGTGGGATACATGGCTCGGTATAAAATAAAGGATCACCTCAGGCGATGCCTCGTCTATCGGCCGGCAATATCAGCGGGAATTGAAATAGTCGTGATATTTCTTTGAGAGGTGAGAACGGAAGGCGAATAAGAGAGGCGACGTTCGTGATGAGGGTGACGAAGGGAAGTAATAAAAGGCGACGAATGGGGTTTACGGTACATGGCCAACCACAACGCGACGACGACGATGACGACAACGACTACGACGACGCCGCAGGAAAAATGGAGGCATGTTAGGTCGTTCTTTCGTCGTCGCTCTACAATCAGATTTCTTAGCGCGCCGCTCCATCAGAAGCACCGATACTCGGCTCGAACTCTTTTGTCGCGATGGGGCAAAGCCAGACGCTATTGGGTGACGATGACGACGTGGAGACAAAGGAAACGAACGGCTTTCCGTAATGAAACGGACATCGAGATCGAAAGAAGGTATATATCCGCCGGTGCGACTATTTTCATTGAAAGAACAAAAATATAAAGTAGAATAGTTCAAGTATGAAATAGCTTTAATAAATTGTAGCTAATCAAACCATTGTTCACGAATTAACGAATGAATTCTTTCAATACTTTGTTAATAATTGTATTACAAGGTATTGAATTCTGCATTGAACTCTGCTCAAATGAGAACATCGTTATTATAGCGCAATTAATTATTGTATACCATATTTAATGATGTTCTCCAATTACATTACATAAAATATTGTATTGTAATTTGATATAAAATTTGTCATTCCTATATTTATTACTTCAATTTACTATTTTTCTTCTGTTCAAAATTAATCTTCAAATTCTTTTATACCTGTGGTCTCTCTCTTTCTCTATTTTTAAAATGTCATATAATCATATTATAATATATTATAATTATATTATGAAACTTAAGTTATATATATTTTATTTATTAATTTTTTTATCTTAAAGCACTCGTCTTTAATAATTTGTCGAGAAAAACACTTTATGGGAAACATCGAGATAATAATGCAATGGAAACAGTAGAGTCGAAGCAAATTAAGTGGCCAATTAACGCGTAATACCTGTTCGAAAATCTTTACAACCTCCTGTAAACTATGGTCGGTATCCTAGCAACAAGATGAAAATGGTCGAAATCAAGGAGAGATGCTTCGGCAACCGGGCAATTCCTCGAAATATGAAACAGAACCGAGCTTGCTGGTATCTATTCTGCGCATTTGCAATTACATTGAGCTCTGCATATTCATCGCACGTGAATTTGAATTCAAGAATATATATTTTTGTTTCTACCTTCCTCTTTCCTTCCCTCCTTCTCTCAAATAAACCTCTAATAGCCTAAAATAATTCTAATCTTAAGGAAGATCTAATATTAAGAAAACATGGAAAAGCAATGAGAATAATGTAAAATTAAGGTTAATTGACTTTTGATTCATTCTAACAAAATTATATTAATATGATGGAACAATTATTTTGAAGTGATTAGTTTTTATTTTCAATAAGAAATGAAAAATATGAGATAGTCTTCTAAATTATTAAATTAAAAAAAATTTTTTGTATTTTATATATATCGCTAACTTTCTTTTTGGCAAATTTCTTTCTTCTTTTTCCGTAAAAAAAACCATTTCTAGAGTCAATAGGAACTTAATTAAAATCATTAATGATAATATTTATCATTAACAAATTAGTGTTAATATTTATTGTTATCGAATTTAATTATTGTTCTATTAACTCTGAAAATGGTTCTTTTTCATTACGAAAACGTGACGTCGTGTCTGCCATCAGTCTTATACATATGTACTAACACTATTTATCGAGCAGTGAGTAAGCTCCTTTGTAAAATGCGCGCTTATCGAGGCCGCACAATAGTGCGCGAGAGAGAGTAGTCTGTAAACCAGGCCGCCCAGGGGTATCGAGAGACCGGGGAAGTTTAATATTACCATCAGAACATCGTCTACAAGTCCTGCGGGGCAAGTTGCGGTCTGACGCTCGACATAGGAACTCTTGTCACAGGATTCAACTTCTGCGGGTTGGTCCGACAGCACGGATGCACGCGCGTGCTCGAGAGAGACGAAAAAAGATAGGAGGAAGGGGGACAGAGCAAAATAGCGTATGCATGCGAAAACGCGAATGATATTCGCCAACCGTGGTAACGAAAGAGCGAGCGAGCGAGAGAGAGAGAGAGAGAGAGAGAGAGAGAGAGAGAGAAAGAGAGAGTCCGTTTCTTTCACCACAACACGTTCTGTCCGTACAGGAACGACTGTGTTTGCATAGTTGTCCTGTTTACATTCACCCTGGGATTCTACCCTGCGGGATTACGCGCGAGTGGCGCGATACCCGCGGGCTGGTAAAAGGGCGTCGATGTGCTGGACGACTGTTCAGCGTCTCACCTCGAGCAAAATCCGTGAGAAATACTCGATTTTCCATTAATTCCTTCGACGTTGCACACTGAACCAAAACTATACGTAAATACAATAAAATATTCATTGAATTATGAAAAAATAATGAAAATTGTCCAATGAATTCTCATAATGATTTAGATTATAAAACTATTCCTAGAATTCATTGCAAAAATGAATATATAGTTGTGTGTATAAATGAATCCAGTTATTAATGAATTAACTATGTACATTAAGTCGGACATTAAGTCAGATATTGATCAACGATCATTCATTCGGACCAAAAATGAACAAAATTTTTTTCAGTGCATGAACGATCCATTTTGACTTCTCTTATAGCACTACAAATTTTAAGAATCTCATTTTTAGACTGTACATGTGAGAACACAATTGATAAACTAGAAACCTATGGGTCGAAGCTAGATCTTTTAATGCTTTAAATAATTCAATGTGAATTATATATATATGTATTATATATATATTATACTTGCATATATACCATATTTTAATACTTAAAACTGCGCGTCGAATTACTTTTCCGGACTTATAAACGCAATTACTACTGGAATAATATCACGAATTAAATTAAAATTGATAAGCAAATCTTAATAATTTGATGCACAATCTGGCATCATATTAGCAAGATGTTACACTATTAAATCTATAGTGTCAAATTTAACTTAACGTGAGTCGCCACTGCTCCCATTCAATCATATCGTTATTTTATATTAAAACAATGGTTATATTTCACTATACAGTGTCACGATATAATGTCAAATTTAACTATCGTTTTGGTAAAAAATAATGATATATTTAGTAGGAGCAGTGGTTCTCACATTAGGTTTTTGACACTATAGACTTAACAGTATAATGTACTGAAAAACTAAATGAATTTATTGCGAAAAATATTATCTCGGCCGGGAGTCGAACCCGGATCTCTTGTATTCCGTACGAGCGTCCTAAGCTAATTAGACTACCGAGGCCTTAGTAATATTTTTCGCAATAATCAGTACATGTAAGAAAACAATTACAAATTTTGTTAAGCTTTTCAAACCTCAATTGCCCATATGAACCTCGTTTAAAAAAAACGTGCGAATAAATAACGATAATCTAATGCTTGACTATATCTTCACAAGTAATTTTACTCCAAAAAGTGTAAAATTTGAACGCTTTGTTATAAAAATTTTTAAAGATTTTTAGCTACCAAGATATTTTGTTACAAAGATAATTTGAAACTTGAGAAATTCAAAAAAGGCGACAAAAAACCACAGTGTTATATATTATACATATATAAAAATATTCGGAAGGTATTTTATATTTTTGATATTCTCGGCTAATCTCTACAGCGTACTGATACATGGAAAGTACATGGAAAGTTGTTACAAGCAGGACCCTGATTAAAACGTAAATAGCTATCATCTCAAGAAACATGTTTTTGCTGAAAGTTTAATTAAAAAGAGAAAAAAACTATTTCAGTGGCGAAAGGATTAAAGGAAGGTTGTAGCAAGCGAGAATACTTTGCGGCAAGAAATGCGGGCGAGAGCTTGTTAGATTTTGCGACATTTTTAGATTAAGTACGTCGCCACCTTACCAAGCAACGGCTGAGATGGAGATCACGCTGGAAAATGCAGTTCGACTTTATTAATGGAATCGAAATCTGGAATATTTTATTGGCACATTAATTCAACAGAGTTGTTAAACTTTTGCCTCAAATTAAAGGAAGTTTAATCAAGCTAAATAATTTTATATTTTTAATTATATATAATTCAATATTTAATATTGATTGAAAATCTGATCATTAATATCATAATTATGAATGATGTCAACAAAATTTCTTTTAAATAAATTAAGTAATAGTTTATATTAACAGATTAAAGAGAATATATTGCACCCAAAAAAAATATTCTGCCGATAAGCGGGGAATTCCTCTTAGCATTTCCTCTAAACAAAAAATCTTACATTAATCTTACATTAGGTGCGTGTATTTATAATATGTATTCATCTATAAAAATGAGGACATATGAGCTATGATCAAAAATAAATTCCTCTATAGAAAATTCTATTGTAACAACTCGATAGCCTTTTGAAAGAAAAGGATACACAAAATACTAGCGGCACGCTTACTTGTAGAAGGTTTGTCATTTACGTGCTACAGTAGTACGCGTGCATGTCAGGCATTCATAGCATGCAAGACATTCTTCTAGTATTGAAAGGATCGCAATCCTAAATCCAATACTTTAGGATTATACGAAATTCCTTTATTTTGTAGAGTATCCTCTTGAGGTCATATATAAATGGAAAATCGTCTGACATTAACAAGGAAGCGTTAAATGGCAGAATATTTTTTTTGTGTGTGATTTTATTTTTCATCGTGAGTACTTGTTTTTTTTAATTAATAGTAGAAGCAATTAATAAAATAAATAAAAGATTTTAGATTTAAATATTCGAAATATTTACGTCATCAGATTTAAGCCCTCCATTGTTTGGAGACTTCTATCATTATTCGAAATTATTAACAATAAATCTTTTTTAACTATAGAAATTTGATCATTGTTTTACAGTGCACAATGGTTTTTAAATATATATGCTTTTAAATACAGATAATTAATTTTTTTATGCTCCGTTTATCTAAATCTATGTGGAGTGTTCCAAGGATAAAGAACGAATTTTCGTCGGAACTACTCAAAATGGATGTCACACACTAAATACTCAAATCACATTTGTAAGACAGGAGGACCGTGCTCAAGAATTAATGCCTATCATTGCGTCGTTTACGCAGAAGAGCGTCATGCATTTTTCATCCCGCAGCGCAGACTTTTCTTACACGAGATTACTCCAGTTCACTCTCTTTACCGAACTTTCCGCGACGCGGCGGTCGCCTAGAGCACGTTAATTCAGTTCTCTCTGCACTTTATACGATAAAAGCTTCGTCGCGCGATATTCGCCTTGCCTTGCATCAGGCAAGACGCTTTTCCCCGGCTATCATACGTGTTGCACACGCACGCGTGCACGTAAGTTAGAAAAAGCCCAGACTATGTACTGAGTATCTCAGAAAGATTTCTTCTAAATCGTATTATTCACTATTAACTTTATTATATTAAACCATAGAAATGTATACATAAATAGATATATAAATAGATACATTATTTCATATTTAATGTAGATTTTAATATACTATATTTAAATGTGATGCAATTCAAAATTTATACTAAATTTGAGAAATTTGCGATTTTTTTGTACATTCTGTATATATTATATCTGTATAGGTTTATGACCAGTCTGTGCATTTTGCTTAAACCATCGAATCCATTGCAATGAGTTACGAGCGGATTATCGTACTTCCAACATGAATGAAACGAACATTTTAGGCCATAGCCGTTTTAAACGCCAAATTGGCAATTAAGTAATACTTATTGATATAATCCTTTGTTTATGTAAAAGTTTATATAGAAATTATGTAACATAATTACTATAAGAAACTATCTTTTATTTTCACAATCGAAAAGATTGGAAATTATTAAAAGATAGAAAACTTGAAAGGAAAGACCGAAATTTCAAATTAAGAATAACATCATATTTCACTAGGTAGTCGCAGTGGTTACCAATTTTTATTTGTTCAGACGCTTAAAAGTGGAAATGAAATTTCTGAGACGTACACGGAATTTTCTACGCAATATTACTATATTTGCTCACGTATGCCAGTACGGTATAGTACAAGAGTGCATGAGCACATGCTTACGGAGAAAACGATCCATCATGGCTGGCCGTACTATGATTAATGGGGAATATGAGAACGCAATGTAAATGGGATTCAACACTCGCTATTCCGCGGTGCGAAGAATATTTTGATTTAACATAATTTATAACCAACCGGTATTATATTTTCCTAATGTACAGAACCATAAAAAAAGTTTAATCCGTAAACGACATATGGCACAATATAACATAGTCAAGATAGTTTTGATGGAAAAATATTCTGTCATATATAAAATGGAATATAAAATTACGCTGCTGAAGAAAAATATCCGATATTTGAATATAAAAGTAATCCATCTCAAAATATTTTAATAAAGCCCGGAATATAGTAATTACATTACATATTAATTAAGTGCAGAATGAATTAAGAAGTTTAATAAATTTCTCGATTATAACGAATTTTCACATTTGTGAAACCTAATATTAAAGGTCCAAATAATCGTGCTATTTGAAGTACATAAAGCTCAAAAATATTCAACCTATAACTGTTTTCGTTGTTCCCTTCGAGAGGAAAAAGTGACTTCAGTGGATCACGGAAGAGCAGATGACAGTGTCGAGGAAAACGAGATGCATATACGCGCATATGTATATACAATACGTACATATGTGCACCGATCCGTTTACAGTGAACAAATATACGTGGACGCAGGGAGTGGTATCGCGGAAACTATTGCTGTGCAATGTGAAAGAAATACATCTCCACGTGTACATTTTGCAACATCTTTACAAGGTGCCTTATCCTTCGTCGGATCAAACATCCATCCGGGCATTCGAACGACGGAGAATTCTCGCTGCTTGCGTTCACGAAGGTATGGTAATAGCCGGACGAATTCTAAGAAATCCTCCATGCGGAAACTATATACGGCAAATTATGTTCTTGCAACTTTGCGAGACTATTCGGAATTCGCAATGTCAGTGCTGTCGTATAAATAAAAGCTGTCGACATCAGCGGCGCCGACTTGTCAATTTGTCATGTGTGAAGCTGAACAACGTGACGGGAAGTGTGTGGGGTATAACAAAATTTTCATTATTATTTTCAAGATCTTTTTATAGACTTCTTTATATAGTATTTCATATCACGATCATAACAAAGAATACAAACTTTTATAAACAATAAGAATCTTATACCAAAGACTTTTATACCAAGACCATAACAGATAAGAAGAATAAGAAACAACGAAATTCTTCTAATAATAAATTCTTATAAATATTTACGTTTAACTTGTTGAAACATTTAGAGTAAATATTAAAAACTCCAAATATTATTTTTTATAATAAATTCAACCGAACTTGCTGCTTCGTAGAATGCAATTACGCGTTCTAATGCAACCTTATCAAGGTAGAAAAAAACACCAGCTGTTATCAACACCACTCTCTAAATTTCTTGGAGTGAATTCTCACTCCAAAAAAGTGAAAAAACAACCATTTTTGGTTGTTTCTTGGCTTCTTTTCTTTACTTTTTGACTGTTTTTTGGCTTCTTCAAAAAAGACTGTCTGTATTTTCACTCCTTCATAGAGTGAAATATCACTCTAAGAAATTTAGAGAGTAGTTATTAAAAAAAAAAAATAGTTTGGAATAGTGTGGAATTCCATACATGAGAAATTCTGATATGTGGAGTACTCCACACACTCCCCACAAAAGTAGCGTCCATGGTTGACGCATATTAAGGCTAATAAATCGTTTCAACAATTCGCGCGATTGAAAAATGATATATAATTTGTTTAAAAAATACTTCGAAAAGACACCGAGCTAATTTCAGGGAAAACTCATTGATATCGAGCACGGCAGATTTTTGTTAACTTTTGCATACTTAGTCGTCGATACGAAAGGAAAAGATTTCTCTCGAGAGTTTCTCCAGTATTTCTCTCCGCGCGAGGCGGCAGTATTGTTTCGCAGAGTCCCGCGAGCCGAAGCGTACTCGTGCACGCTTTTTGATCCGCGCTCGACGAAACTATCCAACTAAATTCAAAACTGGGGTGCGAACTTTATTGGGCGGAATAGTAGAAACGGCCGGAAGATTACTTCCTCGGGCGGGTGCGCGCGAGGCTGTTGAAACTTCCAAGAGAGGCGGTTAACTAAGTTCCCGAGAAATGGACTTCGGATAGTTTTACGTTCTTCGTCTTACTTGCCTACATCTGGACGTAATGGCGCCCCCACGTCTCCTATTCCCGACGATCGCACGGTCATAATCGCGACGATCGGTCTCGTTACCGCGTCGATTCGAATCGGAAAGGATAATCGGTGGGAACAAACGGAGAAGTGTCGGCCAGAGCGATAAGGTGTTAACTCGCGAATGTTACAAGTTACAAGTAATTTCTTGGAGTTTGACTTTCGCTGAAAATAATACAATTTAGTGAGAAATTACGATTCCAAGATATTAAAGATATTTCAATTTTTATACCCAAATTGATATCAAAATTTGTATTTTATTAAATCTTTGTCCCGATTTTTTTATGTTTCATATTCGCTTTATTCGAGACTCCTAAAAATGAGGTTACAAACTCCTTTGACTTCGTGATCCGAAGGAAGGTCAGAACAAAGATTTCGGAGGGTAAAGAAATATCTGACTTTCGTTGCACACCCATAGAAGAAACGACTTGAGATTGATCGGCAGTATCGAAGTTTCTCTCGTTTGATCTTTCTTCGCAAGTTCACGGAAATCAATCGCTGTATGTCTCGCGTCCCCTTCGAAACTTCCTTTGCCTATAGTCCGTTATTTCTGACTAAAACGTTGGCTTTACCTGCTCTTCTCTTCCGAGCGCGCGAAATCTTCTCCATTTCGCGCTTTATCCGAATATGCCTCGAAATTGATCGACGAAGCGCAATGCACGCCGCCTCGCCATTTCCGGGGAATGTTACCTCCGGGGAAATTTCTGTATTCCTCATTGCGCGCGGAAAGGGCCGCAAGGAGACCTTCCAAAAGCTTTATTGAAAGCTACGAACCTACTCCTCCTACTTCCCTCCTTCCGATTGCTAACGTTCTTCATCTCACGGATCAATCTTCGAAATTTCGAGCCAAACCAATCCGGCAACGAATTTCCACTGAGGTTTCTATCGCGGGACTCTTGTGGATACTCAGCGAAAATAGTACGTTCTATTTCTCTAATTCTTCAATTGTGATTAAGAAGAAAAGATTCGAAAAAAAATAATTATCAAAAAATAACAAATTAAATACCAGAAGCGTTAAGATATAAATTTGTATAAGAATATTAATACAATTAATTATTAATACAATTACTAATATATTAAAAATTAAGTAAAAGTTTAATCATGTATAATATCTGTACGTTAGAATTACTTTAATTTTATAAACTTTAGAATTGTATTTCAAATGAAGGGTTTAGAAGAAAGTTTCTGAACTTGCAATGCGTTTAAATGATGGAAGAAATAACTTACAGTAACTTGGAAGTGACAATTGACTTTGTCTAAACTTATGAGTTAAACGCAGAAACTTGCAGATCAAATTAAACATCTTGACTATCTTGAGAGTAGTAATTGAAGGAAAATGCTTAAAAGCATTCGTTAATGTTAATTGACAAAGCATTTTCTCTCTGGACTAGGGAGTAATTAATAACATACAAAACAACTAAACCCGAAATTGAAATTGTTTGTTCATGGTGTCTGTTTATTTATTTACAGCAATTAAAATCTATTATTCTAAAATTGATAATGTCGCCAGTATTAAATCGCGCGTGTCATGACAAAAAATCATAAAATAGCTTAATAAATTGAAATGAATATCCGTCAAGAGATTTTCCGACCAGTTCGGACAAGGGAAAATTATAAGAATAAAAAAAAATCGTAACAGCAGGGGAAAAAATAAAAGAGAATAAGCTCAAAACAAACGATACGAATAAAAAAGAAAGAAAGAGCGTCAAAGAAGAAATGAAGAGACAGGACTTCAAGAGAGATAATAGAAAATCGCACCGCTCGCTGTCTTTATCTGTTTCTACTCAGGAAATTAAAAAGGACCACTGACACCGCGCTGATTCCGATATAAACAGATTGTGTGTATAAGTGCGTGCACTTCGGAAAAAAAAGAAAAAAAGTGAAGAGATAGATGGATACGTAGCAAAGAAAAAAGAGAAAGAAAGAGAGAAAAAATAGAGAGGCAGAGAAGAGAGGGAAGAGAGAAAGAGAAACAAAGAGAGGGATATGCAGAGAAATATATCTCTGCGATCCGCGGACGCTATTTGTAGTCCCGTTGTCAAAGGACGAAGCGTTGGAAGCGTTTGCGCAAACAGCTGCGAGCTAACTGCTTATATTGGCCTTCCTTTCTGCTGCGTCCTCGCCTCGCAACCACTTTATCATGTGTCTGTCTTTGTCCGTCTGTATCCACATCCACGCGCTTCTCTGCTCTCCCCGCAACGGCTACCGTCTGTGCAGAAATTGGGAAGGCCTCGTTCGCGATTCAAACCCGCTCAAAAAAAAAATCGCGCGTCAGACGGCGAGAATGCGTACGCGCAAGGTTTGTATATTCGCAGGAATTTGATTACATTCGGTGGTTTTAATTTCAGGGCGTTCGATGCAACGTCAGACCGAGTGATTCGCTTTGTGTGCCTCATCCCGCGATTGCTGCAGCAATATACTCCTGTGAGGAAAAGTAATATATGATTGCTAGTACCTCTTGGCCAGATTACCGATGATTCGTATCTTTGAAGTGTAGAAGATCTGATACAAATATTCCTTTCACTAGAATAATCAACTCGTTAAAAAGTCCAATATGGTAAACATGAAAAACTTGTGTGTCACATATGAATATTTAAAGTTAAATTAACTTTGTACGACATATACATTTTCTCGTAAATTTACATTTTATGTTTTTAAAAATTTTATGAGAGTATAAAAGATTTAAAAAATATACAGAAAAATAATTTTTCCTACCAAACTTATAAGAGGGTAACTCCGGCAAATACGCCGCAGAAATCAGAAAAAATAGAAGTGGAGGTAATTTTTTCGCAACTACTCTGTTACATGCCTTTATGTTAAGTATTGTGTTATGATTTCAGCTTCTTACTGTTAATATTAATGAAATTATTGTGAGTTGAATCGATTTGTCACTGTAATAAGTAGCGCCGTATCATAAGTTATAATCTATATAAAATGATTACTGTAGGGCGTGTAAAAGACTTGGTGATTATTTGGTGATACAGACGTGTAGAGGAATAGTAAAGCATGTTTTATAGCAAAATACAAGTGCTTTACTTTCGTATTCTTTGTTTAGTTTGTTGTCCTCTATATCCCACCTGTTTGGGATATACGGCATTTTTAGCGGAAGGGATTTATGCCCAAAGCATACAAAGTGCGCAGATTGAATTCAGTGCATTAAATGCAACAAATACATTACATGAAATATGTACTTCATGTCATAACACTTATATATGTATTTATTGTAATTATTATTTATTACTTCATATATATATTTATCATTCTTATTCCTTAATAAAACTTTATAAACACGCATTTTATAAGTTATTGTGTCATTTTACGTCTTATTTATATGCATTATTTGTAAATTTTTCATGAACCGTACATGCCCCCCTTCCCCTATGAGTAGCCATATATCCCACCCCTATGGGATATATGGCTAAAATGCAAGGGTTTCAAAAAGTTCATTTCTTAACGAAAAATAATTATATATATTTCGGATTTCTAATATTTTTTTCATAGTAGTAGACAGTACAAAGTTTTTATTGATATATGTAGTTCGTTTACTTTAAACATAGTACACAATACTTAATAAATGAAGTTTTTAATAAGTGCAGCGTATATACGGGAG
>NW_017255965.1:1791831-1817902 GCF_001594055.1 Mycetomoellerius zeteki
TTCCCTCGTAGTAAGTGTTCTTTTTATTTATAACCACAGTACCAAAGCAACTAACTATAAATGACATATTTTATTTCAAAAAAATAGTATGTAAGCTGGTGGTAAGCGGTAACAAACATATGGTAATCACACGAGATGGGAGGCGACGCAAATCCGCATTCTCGAGGCGGTGAGATAAACTTGCCGTAGGAAAACTCGCGGAACAGTCGAGAATACTTCCGGTGCCCTCGCTTCATAGCGTGTACCGACGTGGATTGCATTTCCCCGGAATGCATCGCCTTTCGCACGAAAAGCGCCGCTCTATGCACTCGCGAATATAGGGGTACACGATTTTCTTGAGTTTATTCCGTACCGTACCCGCCGAGAGTTCCGTGATCAACTTCATTTTTAAGTAGTTTCCCGGACATTTTGACAGAACAAGCGGTCCGCAGGGACGTGTCGCCTTTCTTTAAACATAGTACACAATACATTTTCACTATAAACAAATAAAGAAAATTATAATACACACAATTTGTGAGGAGCTGTGTGTTCAATAAAGAAAATTATATTTCATCGTCTAGATTTCAAAAAGATTTCATGAAACACGCTCCGATATTTGCAAGATAATCATCCCGTTTATAGACAGAAACGCATTCTCGTTTAAATTGTTCGGTTACCTGGTACGATAGAACAGCACGCAAAGCTAGTTCGCTTTCGTCGGACAATTGCCCCCAGCGTGACGCTATGAGCGCGACGCCGGACACTCGATAGTCAACCGACAGATGAATTAGACTCGACGATGGGCAGAGATTGAATTACCGGCGCGTGTTTGCGCGATATTGTGTGTCACCCTCGCGGTTGCAATCAATATACCGGCATTGAACTTTCAATTAGTGTCACTTAACTCGGCAAACACAGCCGCTCCCATTCCGGCGACGAGGAACCGAACGCGTCTTCTTCGATTTTGTCGCGCATCCACGCGCGATGCTCACGCTTCTCCGCCTTTCGTGTGTTTAACTTTCGATATCACCAGGGCAAACATTCCTGAATGAGAGAGAGAGAGAGAGAGAGAGAGAGAGAGAGAGAGAGAGAGAGAGAACGCTGTCGAGGGGCTAAGGACTTCCTAAGTGTCTCTGAATCGAGTTCCACGGTAATCGCTAACAACGAGCATTGACTACTCTCGATTTCGTTTTGTACCTAAACTATAGGAGACAATGTCCTCTAAAAAAAACATAAAGTATCGTAGATAATAAATCGTTTTATTGATAAAGATAAAAAAGAAATAAAAAGATATAAATGAGAATTTAATGAGAATAATATATCCCTGTTTTTATAACGTATTTCATTACTATATTCTTTTTTCATAAAATAATAGTATAAATATAATATTTACTCGCCAAAATATATAATCGCACGTGATATTTACTATGAAAAAAGAGTGTTTACTCTACTACATTATTTAATTTTTTTCATTATTCTAATTAATGGAAACACATTACGTGAATCATAAAGTTAAATCACGATGTTACAAAGATAATTATTTTATATATTCTTGTTGGTACTAATAACTATGTTTTATTTTAATGGTATTTCAATATAATTCCTTTATTACAACCGTTTTTATGTAGCCTCGATTATCTATTGTTTGATACAATGCATTTCACGATAAAGCCATGGCCAATATTCCCGGTACAGTCAGCGAGCAAACTATTTGTTCGGGTACGGTCTGCTATCCGCAACACAGAAGCTCTATTCAATTACTGGCGGTGTAACAGACGTCCGATAAGCATCGATTTCACTAGTAAGGGAACCTCGAACAACCTCCACGCGCCAAGGAAAACTAACGCAACGTCTCTAATCTCCGGCACGATTTGGGATCTAGAAGGGTCTACAAGACTACGTCCCGCCTATAAGGATCACGATCTTAAGCGCTTCGTCGGCACGGTAGAATGCCTCGAGAAATCTTACGATAAGGGTTCAAGTAATCCGAACGTGTTCAGAAGTAATCATGAGCCACGTGATCTCATTTAACGATGTTTCAACTAATATCTCGTATAATTCACGGAGAAAGCGATCTAAACCTTAATTGGAGATATTTTTCGTCGTACAACGTAGATCGAGATCTGATATGTATAGGTACAAGATTTAGGCAAAAGATTTGTGATCTCTTCGATGTATCAGAACGCAGATATCATGCCAAAACATGTTTCAATGAGAGGAGAGATTTTTCTAAAAGTTACGAATTTAAATTCTTGTTTACCTTATTGCTTATCTTGTTGACCATGTGAAACCAATATGTAGATCAACTTAACCGAAAGGATTTCAAATCCACGCGAAATCTCTCCCTCTGATACATTTTCCTTCCGATATTACGAAGTTTTAAGATCAAGTTCGCAAATCTTTGATTTCTGAGATCTTACCGCACCGAAGTTCTAGGATTGTGAGATATTTGCATTTGGAAATCGGCGGACTGTTAAATCCCCGGATTCCAAGAGACCACCCGAATAGACTCGTGTCTATTCGCTATACTACGAGGGTGTAGCTGCTTGCGTACGCGTTATTCCACGGCGAATGAACTTCGAGGGATTGCCGAAGCCGAGAAGGCTGGTTGGATTATCGAGAGACGTCTTAATCACGCGGTGGATAGTTTACATAGTTAAGAAGTTGCCCCGGAAGATCGAGGATTTAAACACTATGCCTTAATTAGTGAACCAGTCAATGCTTCTCCGCGAGCATCTTTACGTCATTAATAAAAACAAGCTAACCGTAAACGCCGTCTCCTCGGTATAAGAGCATGCATATTTTATTCTTATTAGACAGATTCTCTGACCTGTTTCTACTCAACAGAATGGAATTTATAATGCGCTGTCTTTTTTCTCCAGCGCTCGTTTCCTAACCGATATAATAACATTAATAATAAATAATCTGACGGTTGCATGAAACTCAAAGTTTTAAAGTAAAACAACGAAAAATTAAAATTTTTTACCTTCTTTATTTGAATAGCCTATAATAAAATCGGAAAGTACTAGTTTGAAACTTTGAATTAAAAAGCTATATTAGAAATCTTCTCTCGGAAAAATGTTTATAAAATTAAAAAAAATATATATATTATTTACTTTTACATAAATATCTTTAAAATTATGACATTTATTAATATATTAAAAGACACGATCCATTTAGTTAGTCCTGATAATTAATTTGATTAAATGAATTAAGATTTACATTGAGTTAATTATAAAATATAAATTACTGTATTTTTAGAGAACAAATATTTAAGTGTTTAATGTTTTTCATTTAAATTTACTTGCTAAATTTGATAAATACAGTTCCGATTTTATGATGTTTCTCTAAAAAAATTATATTTACTAATATAATGGAAAAGATAATCCAATATGTATTTAATTAATCCTGATAATTTGGTCAAATAAATTAAGATTTATACATTGCTGTAATCTAATTTTAAAACACAAAATACCATATTTCTAAAACAAATATTTAAGTGTTTAATTTTTTATTTAATTTTATTTGACGGATTGAATAAAACTCAAACTTTACGATGTATCTCTCTTTCTCTCTCTGTTAAGTCTGCCCATTAAACAACAAACGCGCAAATTCATGCATCACGTTAATCCTATAACGGAGTCCTAATGAGAGAATGCGTGGCAATTAAGCTAGCCCGCGGCCATTAAGCATAACGCGTTCTCATGTCCGATAATCTTCAAGCTGCCCGCTCATATGCGTGAAACCGTCAGGATCCGTGCCGTCAGAAGTGCCAGTCGCAGTGGGTCCTGTCGCCTTGGTAATTAGTGGAATAGCATTCGAGTGCAAGTTACGACTCGCGGAGAGTGTTGTGGACTGACCGTGGGGTCCGGCCTAATCGATATCCGATCACTCGAGCAATACGTCAAGTACATCCCGTGCGCGTTTGTCCCCCTTCCCCTCCCCCGTTTGTACACCAAACTCTCCGCTTCTCCCCCCTCCCTCTCCCCTATTCGTTTACGTATATAATATGTATTGCACTCCTCGTAGGTATTTATGCACAACGCTATGCGCATCTGGCACTTATAAATGCGTAAGTATATATATAATACATTAGGTGACTCGAAAATGTCTGAATTATATCGTTGTTACGAAAGTCCACACGATATTCTATATAGTACGAAAAATTAATTCAAAATACTTGTTGCACAAATCTCTAGACAAGAAGCTATCACGTTGATTAATGAACTTTTGCTCTCAACAGCTATTGACGTTTAATAAGTTTTGTAGAAAAAGAATTTCATTAAAGCGTTTTTCTCAAAGGATCAAAAAGCAATATTATTTTCAGCGGATGATATTTAACCGATAATTGAATGCATCGACATCCAATTTCGATTTAGTAATACGAGTGTTCGAGTTTCGTAAAGGTGGCTTTATCGATTGATCAGCGATTCAATCCTAGGAAAAGCGATTGGTTGCGAGACGAAGACTTGATAATACGAAGCTTCGCGACAGTGGAAAGTCTTTTACGTTTCTACTGAAATATATAGTTCTAACTCGTTAACCTTTCTAAAAACTTTCATTCTTTATCTAATCCTTGATCGCATCTTCAAGTTACTCACAAATTTGTCGGAAGTTTGCAATTCTCAAATTGATAAACAACAATAAAGTATTGACATAGTACTTCAAAACACCCGGTACTAGTGCGTACATATTTAATCAAAACGATACATATGGCATTGCATCATCGCGCTTCGTGAAATCGGAATTCAATAATTAAGTTCATCATTAATCGTGGACGGTCAGCTGGCTTCACACGAACTACAGCTGCAGTTACTTTGACGATATAGTTGGTTAAACATATTCGCGATCGAAAAAAAAATTTCTTTCTTTCGATACTAATTCTTTCTACTTTTTTCCTCCTTAACTCATATATTTCTTAAATATTTAATTGCGAACGCCAGAAAGTTTCATTATTTCTGAATGAAGCAGCAATTGATTGCAGAGCATATAAAATATAATAAATGTGACCTTTTTTTTTATCTCTAATTTTTATACTTAAATTATTAATTCTTTGTCATTATCATCTCAACGTAAATAATATGTATAAACAAATGAGATGTAAATAATAAAGTAAATTAATAAATGAAAACTCTATCATTTCTTGTAACTTAGTGAAGTGAAATACGCTCTGATTGACGAGCACCAAAAAAAAAACAGGCCTCGATTCTGCAATTTTTCTCAATGCCGATTCTTTCAGTAACCTTCCTTGTGCCCGGCGTGGACTTGACAATTTCGACGAAGGACAGATGTATCGCGCGTTTCTTGCCGTACAGTGGAACGAAGTAGAAAAACCTATACCGAGTCGGACGGTCACTAAAATCGACGACCGAGACGAACGATATCATAAAAGGAGAGATTACGATTGATACGGTATTCTGATAAAACGAGGAGGTTGTTATCCTTTAGATAGTGCTGATTAAATCGAAGAAACTTGCCAGGAAAAATCCGATGGATATTTGAATCGGAACGTTGCTGTGTGCTAGCACGCATAAATTGTATCGTTAATATTATATAATCATTTACTTAATCTTATTTTACTGCAGTTCCCTCTCTTAATATTTTTCAATAGAAAACGATTTATCCGTCAATTCTTGGAGCGTCGACCGAACAAAAGTGGATAGAAGAGATGAATAAAAGATTGAATAATAACCTTTTGAAACGGTGCCTACGGTGCAATTTCATACTCTTTCTGGTTGCTAATTGGATCTTATACGAATAAACCCAGACGAAAGCGCCCATGTCGACTTATTAAGATAAAAATATTTTTGTCTCACAATATATATTATATGAAATCTACAAACATCGTGGCATTTATTTCACTGAAAAAAATTTTAGTTATTTTTGGTCCAATGAATAATCGTTAATTAATGTCCGACTTAATGTAGTTAATTCATTGATACGCGATAACTGAATTCATTTATATAATTATATATTCATCTTTGCAATGAATTCTAATAATAGTTTTATAATCTAAATCATGATGAGAATTCATTGGATCAATTTTCATTATTTTTTCATAATTCAATGAATATTTTATTGTATTTACGTACAGTTTTGATTCAGTGTTCATTCAAGCATTTACTGTATTAAAATCATTAGAAGAGCTGTTAAAAGGCTTAAAGTTCAAAAGTTAACTTCTCACTACTTCTCACGAAGAATGCATAATAGATCCAAATTGCTCCAAGAGATTATCCCTAATGATTCCAACTAAAGCTTCTAACATTTTTCCTTTTAACAAACTGAACAAATCGTGTATAATGAAAGTAATCAAGAACTTGTTTTTTTCTTTTTACAGAGAAATAGTATTTATAAATATTTAAAAACATAACCGTTATAGCCATTATTTCCCATTTCCTATTTGTTGAGTTTTCGAATAACTACAAATATGATATGTAAGCATACATATATAGTAATTCATATTGAATCATTTAAGAATTAAAAAGGCCTAGCTTTGGCCGTTTTGGCCGTTATTTCCTATTTCCTATTTGTTAAAGACATAAATTCAAACAAGATAAATTTGCTCGAATTCAATCTTTCGTTTAAATTTTATGTATTCGAAGTGCACATGAACTTTCCGTAACAACTTGCAACGGAAAAATGTATGCAAGAATTGCGAAATGCAAAAGGGTATAGCGATAAAATCTTTTTCGCTGCAAAGTGGCGTGTATATCTTCAAGTTCGCCTATTTCCCTCAAGTTCTCACGTACAACACTTAAGTTACAGTTCTGTTGAATCGACGAAGTGGTTTAAGAATGTCACGTTTGAGAAGCTCTTACACTCGAAAAAGAACTTAAGAAAGCCATCTTCAAAAACATTCGTACAAGTCATGATTTTACTCTTGATTTTTACAATCGCTGCAATTTATATATTTTAAAATACAAAAAAGTTATGTGACAGAAATAACACATAACGGAACAAATTAGTGCTCCATCGTACAAATAAGCCGTTGATATACAAGCCACACAAAAAGAATGAGTTTGTTGAAGTATCTAAAAATTTAACTACTTTCAGATCTGGAAATAATTGAATTATTAAAATAATTACGTAGGAATCTAAAGCATGATAAGCAATGCTGCAAAAAGTTTTGACATTTCAGCAACAAGTTTGAGCATCCTACATAATTATTTTGATGGTCCAACAAAATTATTTTTAGATCTTTTTACTTCAGCACAAAATCATTCTTTCCGTGCATAAAAACGTAAAGATAAATATATTAATATGGAAATTGACACTAAATGTTTCTAAGAATTCCACAACCTTTTTTTTTAAATATTAGAAATGTTTCTACACAGTAAAAAAATTTGTATATTTGTGTTGGAAACGGTCCACTCACGTTTGTGTTAACAGTTTGTGTTGAATTTTTTAACATATTCAGGTTAATACAACATAATGTGATTATGTTATTTGAAGATTTTTTGTGAAATTGATATTCAATGTTTCTTAGTGTCAAAATGACAAAATTTACGAGTAAGTGAACAAATAACATAAAAATAATGTGTTTTAAAACGTAAATTCTAAGACAAATGAATGAAATATGTGTTAATTTAACATATCATAAATGTTAACTTTCTGAAAAAAAAAAAAAAATGTTCCCACGGTTTGTTTACAAACCTGTGTCGATGTTATCTTTCTTTGTATTTATTTTCTTACATAATATTTGTGTTACCTTCTAACATCTTCATCTTGTGTAAAATTAACTCAAAAATTTGAGTGGACCGTTTGGGACATGCGATTTATGTTAAATTCAACACATTTTTTCCAACTATGTACAAATATAAATTTGCTTTTACATGCTTCAGTAGACAAAATCAAAGCTAATCGAAATGGAATCTAACGCGGGACCTGAATATTTACCCTTCGTTCTTCACTTTCACCATTGTTCCACATTCTTGAAGACCTTCAGCGAGAGGAGAACTCGATTCGCCACGGCGTCACTCGGGCGGAAGCCTCGCGAAGTTAAAAATTGTCTTTCTGGTGTGCCGATGAAGTGTGAGTTTCGAGCACGGGTCGACGGCGCCGCGGCGGTGCGCTAAAGGCGGCCCGTAAATTGGATCTATCAGCGCGTTCGGATGGTGCTATATCATGCTGGAAGCAGCGGACAGAGAGAAGGAGCACCACCATCTTTCAACGTCAGCGCAGAGCCTAGTCGGCCACCCACTCGCGTCCGACCCCGCGCTCGGAACACAACACAACACGACCCTTCTAACCCGCCACCCTCCTCACGTCAGGATTGTCGAGAATAGCTCCAATCCATGCTTTTTATTATTCTCTCCAGCCAACCGAATCTTGCTCACTAATTAGACACGACTTGATTCGATGTAATTAATCGTAATTAATCCGTTTTTCTTATTCGAATTTTTATCGAGTATTTTCTTGTCGAAATATACGGTATGTTTTCAATACATTTTTTCAACGTTTAATATGAATGTATCTCAAACGTATATCAAATAACGGCTAGAAAAATAATAATAATTTTAGTCAGAGGATCCCAGAACGGTGAAACCATCTGAAAGTGATCCAGAGATTCAAACGAGTAAAATCGAGTCATTTATCGCTTAATTATTTCACATTAACAGATATCGAGATCATTAAATCCATTAGAGCTTGATTACCAATGAATCTACACCCAATTTGCTTCGCAATTAATTTTTCAAACGATAATATTTCTCTTCTTTCGACATCATATAATAGAATAATAATTAAATTGCGCTTATAAATAGTGGCTGTGAAACGATACGACGTAAAAGATAAATGCATTTCATCATTTATATTTATACTTTAGTAAGAATGTGATCATAAATGTCTCTCACAATAAATGTCTGTAACAATGAAAAAAAATTATTGTAACTGTAAGACTGTACACAATGGAAGACGTACTAGGAACAGGAGAATAAATATTAAATATTAGAAATAAAAAAATTAGAGATAGGAATTAACTGTAATGTACAATTGTACACAATAGATACAAATAAGATATAAATCATATAACACGTCTTATATCTTATTTATATACATTGTATATTATATTTACTCTCTATATACTCCTAATTGTTTTATTTTTCTAATATTTATTCCTTGCTAATATTTCTTCTATTGTGCGCATTACTTAAAACATGTAACAATCATATAATTATACTAAAACGTGAAAATGTTTTACGCACGAAACTAATAATTTAATCGCGCAAATCAGATCGTAGGATTATTAATCGCTGCACTGCATTTGCTTGGATTACAGAAGAGCAATCCGTGTACTGATTTATTCAATTATCTCGGACGATGCATCGTCGATCTTCTAAACGTCTATTGCTATGTATAGGCTTTTTATCATCTCTTGTTCAACTATATGTCAAGATGTAAATAACAAGCCCACGATATGTACTTAAGATATTCAAGACAGTGCCAATGAATATTCTCTATGCAGATATGCGCTTCTTATTAGAAATCAATATGTGCAATATTCTGCCTACATAATACAAACATATCTCTCTTTCGACATTCTTTTTGAAATATTACAATTTATTATACTCAAAATATATAATCTTTCTCATTTATTATTTTTATTTTACAATTAGTGCATAAAATTATAAACGTTATTAAAATCTTTTTAACTTTTTATTATAATTATTTTTACTGCTTTAGAAAGTAAGTATATTAAAAAATAAAAAATTAGCATTAAATATATTAGCAAAATACATTTTATAAATTTTTATCTAAAAATTATTTTTTATTAAAGTCAAAACGTTCTATTAATTGGTTGTCAAATAACAATAATTAATGCAAATAAGAATATAAAGAGATTTCTCGCTACAAAATACAAACAATGGAATTTTCGGCCAACCGTATGCACGATTCAATCCGATTGCAGCGATTAATTGTTCTTCGGTCGATCGACGAATGTCAGAGGCTTCGACGCCGATCCTCAAGTACATCTCTCCAGGGCCAATCAGCCACCGAGAGTCTCCGGGCGTCGAGTAGCGCAGCGCACGCTCGCGCAACGTGAGGACACTCGAGAGAAATTGGAACGCATCCCAAAGTATATATACGTAACCCGCTGTTACTCTACTGTGCGAGGAAACAGCTCGACACTCTCGAGACGGATCGTCCGCTTTGAACCCCGCTGATACTGAAACGCAACTACCTAAGATGGACGATCATTTATGGATAGTTCGATACTCTATCAGACAATCTTTCGTAGAAGTGACATTTAGAAAATGTCAGATGATCCAGGCAATTGAATTTGTATCATGTTAAAGATAAAACAGGTTTTAACCCCACGTACTTTGGAATGTGGATTAAAGTTCGTGTGTGTATGTGTTTGTTTTGATCTATTTAGAGAACGTTTTATATGAAAATTATATATATATATTTATATATAGCTAAAATTATATATATAGCTAAATTGTCCAATGTCATTACGCGACATTATGCGGATAACAGTCATTTACGAAGAGATTAATGCAGGTCGGCGTTGTGGTAACTTCGCAAACATATGGGAAGAGAGGAAAAGCGCATCGTGCATTCGTATAGAAACCACGTATTAAAGTTCATAAATCACCCGCGTGGGTCTCAACGTCACGCGCGACGGAGTGCGCGTATCACTTTATCGAGAAGCGAAGGATTATAAGGTTCACAGATCCATACGTAGTATGGCATGAATCGCGCAATGTCGTCATTGATGACCGCAGAGAGGGTAAAGCCACCGCTTCCAGGTGGTTTAACAGTCAAGGACGACTTGGAAACCGCGCAATCCCATTTATCAGCATCGACGGTCCTGCCGGAATCCAGGATGCTCGATCTCAGGAGGTCGCCGCCACGGGAATGACGCTGCCATCTCGACAGGATCAACGTACTCTGCGAGCATTAGGCAGAGATGGGGTAAAGGGAAGAAAGGGATTTGACTGTCACCGAGGAAAAAGATCAACTTAAAAAGAAAAAGAAAGAAGAGAAAAGAACCAATTTGAAAAAGACAAAGAAAGATGTAACAGTATAAAATACTGAATAAATGTGAAGAATACTAAATATAAGGAGAAAAAAAATGATTTAAATAATGTCAAAAAAAAATATAATTGATCGAAAAGAACGTAAATACCAAAAAACAAAAATAGCGTAAAAAGAAATTGTTCGATTTATACAGGAACGTAAGATAAAAAAGAAGATAGAGTTGAGTTTACGGTGGGAAGAAGTACAAGCAAGTACAAATGATTCTAAGTTAATCTTTTAAGAGACAGTATACAGGTCACATCGAGTAACGGAGGAAAAGTAAAAGGGGAGAAAAACGATGGCAGTATACGTAACACGAGTTTCACGTCGTCGGTCGAGGGTTAAGTGGTCGAGCCAGGGCCAGTAAGTCCCTGCTCCTCATTCTACTAATCCTACATTGGCAAGGCAATTAACTCCGAGCGGACATAGAGATCTTCCGGTTCAGACATTTATGCCTGTTGGTCCACATTCCTACTCTCCTTCACGTTCGGTATTGTCATTCTCGCGACGATGACGATGACGATGACGACAACGACGACGACGACGCCGACTCTCTGTAGCCGCGTCTAATATCGTGAAGGGTTGCTTAGCAAGAGAACTGTGTGTCTGCAAGGTATCACAATATCCTTCAGTTCGTCCCCGGCTAGTAGCATCTGGCTGCCACCACTTTGCCTTCTGCAGCGACCGGAAAAATAATCAAACTTCTTACTGAATGCGCGAATGTGTTGGCGCGCAAGAGCCTTCTCATTCCTTTTTCGGCTTTCCAGGATTTCCCTTCATTTTTTGTCCTTCTCTCTTGTCCTGCGTCTCCCTTGCTCTCTCTTTTTATCTTTCTTTCTCTCCTTCTCCAACCCTCGCCATTCTCCCGTTCTTCTATCAGGTATCACCCGCCTCTGCGAATCTCGACTTAGTTATCTGTAACTAAGCTAATCTCAGCCAAGAAGTCGACCCAACCCAGCAACGCAACCTCCAACCGTTCCCCCACTCGCTTAAACACGAGTTCGACCGATCCTGCCAAAGCCATTAGACTCTCTGCACTAATCCAACCTCTCCGAGCTTGTATACGTACGCGGATAGAAGCGCTGGAGCACCTCGCGCTCGTTCTCTCTTTCTCTCTGATTCTTCAAAGCCAACATCAACGATAAAGCCTGCGATTTTCGTAGACGAGTTACAGGTCGACTATCACTTTTATTAGCGGTCCTGACTACCACAGCGGAATTTTAGCTGCTACTCTCGAACGTATCGTTTCTTAACTTCAACTTAACTTGAACTTATGTGACTCTCAGGAATATGCGAACCTGAAAACTTGCAGAAATCGTGATCGCGATTAAAGTTGGACTTCGTCTCAAAAACTTCCTTTCATTTAAGGCAGAAATTATATAAAAACATAACTTTCTTCTTAAGACGAAAGAAAGTTGACGACGAACATTTTACGATACAATAATATCCTAATATAATAAATTTACAAATGCGCATTTATTCGTTTAGTAGATACTAAATAATAAACAGAAATTATAGTATATTTGGAAGTATCCTTCTCTCTCTGCCTGCAAAACAGTCTGAGAGGCGAACTAAGGAAACTAGTTTAACACAATAACTGCTTGTAAGCCGGCATATTTCGATCCATCATTATACCAATAATCCGATATTCCTCAGATAAAGCGAAGCAACGGACCCGTGTAATCCGCTATAAACGAGAGCAAGATATTAAGAATCATTAGAGGAGCCGACGCTCCGGAACAAATGCTCTTTGACGAGCTGCGCTCGAATATAAATCAGGGAGCGTTCAGTTCCCAACAAGTATTAGAATCGGGAATGAAAGAAGGTGGTGGTGAGATCGGTTGAGCCGATTGCTTCGTCAAGGACTGAAAGAACTTGATTGGTGATACAGATCGCTACCTTATAAAACAAAATCCTTATAAAATCTCAGATTCTCTCGTGCGCCGGATATCGTGGAAGGACGTTGAAATGCTAGTCGAACAAACAGCGATAATGCCGTAATAACGATTACGTGTCGAAATTGTCGAACTGTAATGCGCAAATATGATATCTAATCGCCGCATTAACGTTAATTATAAGCGTAACGGATGTTACGTATTTGACGATTTGATGAACTTGTCAGCTGCATGTGTAACTCACCTCGCCGTTCAGCAATTCGATCGTTTCATACATTTGCAGTTATACATGTGTTATGCATATAATCTTTTCTATCGGGAAAGAAATATGATTTCTACTATAAAAATTATTTAATAAAAATGCTTGAAAAATCTTTTTTAGAAATAAAAATATTTTAGAACAATGATAAACATAAGAGTGTATTCATTTTATAATAATCTAATTGTCAATTTAATCGATTATGTTTAGAAAGAATTAGCAATTATTTTTTATTTTAATATTTTTGATTAAAATATCGATAATATATTAAAATAATTTTGGAATTTTTCATTCTGCGCAAAAACTGTATATACCAATAAAAGAAGATAGTATATATATATAAAGTTACTTTTCAGGATTTTCAGAAAAATGTCTAATAGTTGCACGAGTTCCTAATTATATCGTACAATGCGCAAGTCTCACACCGTATGCAACACATTTGAAACCATCTCCGACAATTTTGCCTACATTAAGTGGTCTGCATAATTAAAGCGAACGGTTTTAACTTGGATACACGTCATCGTCGATATTGGACGACCGGACTTGCTACGTACAAGTGTTCGCCGCGGAATATGACGACATAATGGACGTCGCGGCTCGCATTTCCGCTGCAGCATATTGGACGTAATCCAATGGGATTGTCAGTGTGACTCGTAATGCATACTTAAATGCATTTCCTTGGCTGCGACCATATTGCTAATGTGTTTCGATGATTACCGAATGGATCGAACATTTCATTTTCGTGCGCAAATTATCTCTTTCCATTTCTTTTCTTTTATCATGCACAAGGTGTTATACTTCATCTATTTTATATTATGTGAGACATTAAATTTTTTTTGCTGTTATTAATAATTACAATTGATTTTATCAGCAATTCTAAAACTATATATTTTCTCTCACTCGATATTATAGATCCTATATTTTATCGAAAAATTTTATAATGCATAAATATGTAAAATACATGATGGATAATACGTTAAATATGTAATCGAATGGATTGGAATCGAAACACTTAATTTAAATACTGATACACATATAATATATATATTAAATTAATTTTTTTTATAACTAATGTTACTAATTACCACGCTGACTCTCTAACAGTTCTTCTTTAATTTTTGTATTTTGAATTATCAGAAGCCCTATTAATTTTACTAATGTTAAACATATACGATTGTTTAATTCTTACAAATATTTTTTGCATATTTTATACTTCATAGTTATATTGTTATTTTCAGAGAAAGAAACACTTATCATTTTATTCTCTTTGAGAAAGAAACGCTCTCCTTTTTATATTCTGCATATTCATCTTTTCTCGTACGTATTCAACGCAAGATTCTTTTCAAAAACGCCACGAATCATCAGTGTACTCGTCATGACCCAAATACTTCCATTCGTCGATCGTTCGATCATTTTTTCTCGGAATATAACACCCAGTGAATTTCGCCCTCTTCGATATAAATCGCGTTAAACACAATCCAGAAGTACCCTTGAGCTTCGCATGGAATGATAGAAGGATAATCTCTCGATAAAAACAGTAATTTCATTTGATCACCTTAAAACCCGATCGTGTGCGATTTCTATTTTAAATAAACGATTATTTCTAGTATAATTCCGCAAACAATCATATTCCGATATCACCCGAGATCAGTATTCACGATAACAAATTAATAAAATAAAACTTAAGAAATTGCGTGTAAATGAATTTATAAAAGATTTAAGTTCTACATATTTTACAAAATTTTTCTAGGATTAAAATTGTTTATACATATTAAAGAAAGTGATGCAGCACAAATATTTTTTAGAATTTATCTTCATTTTACTTTTATCTATATCTATATATTTCTATATAAAATAAAAAATACGTGACATTATGATTCGTACCTATCAGAATACCTATCTCTAACGTAGGGGAATGTAATCTCTTGCAACAAAATAGGCTGCACGACATAGATACGAGTGTTGCAGTGACATTCTACCGATTTGAAATCCAACGACTGATCTCGACCAGTGACAGTTGCAATCGCGTATCAGAAAATAACATGGAAATAACCGATTTTAATCGACATGTACATAAAATTTATCCATTGAAGCGAAAATTTTCATGACATGATGTATATCTTAAATATGTAATTTATATAATGTCACTGGGAAAAATGTTCTGGTTAAATCAACAAAAGAACCAGAATGGCAACATGTTTGTGATACTAAAGAGAATTTCTGCTTATAATAATTAGAAAATGGTTATGATGATAACCAGAAATTCTGTTTGACCTCATCAAAATACGAGTACCATTCTGGTTGAACCTTTTTGTTGGTTTAATCGAAACATTTTTCTCTGTGTGTGACATTATATTATTTTTAAATATCTACTAAATCAAAGTCGTTTCTCTTAAAAAATAATTGAAAAATAATAACTGGGAGTAAAAATTATTGAAATTGTTGAGAAAAATTATTAAATTTGAAAAATATTGTAGCTAAATAAGAAATCGAACATATTTTCTCATATATTCATGTAAAAAAAATCTTTATAAATAAAAAAATTGATTAAAACAAATTAGAACAAATAAATGATGCGTTTAGCAAAAAAGAATATAAAAACGTAAAAAATAGCATGCTTCTAAATAAAACATTATTAATATTAATTTATACTTAATAACCTACTATTAATTAAATCATCTTACGTAAATGGCACATAGGCAAACATTATCTGAATAAACAGTAATGCAACATTCTGCCACAAAAGAATATAATAAAGAAATAAGAAGAAAATAATGTCAAAAAATTTCAATAATTTTTACTCCCAGTTATCATTATTTTTCAATTATTTTTTAAGAGAAACGACTTTGATTTAGTAGATATTTAAAAATAATATAATGTCACACACACACAGAAAAAAATGTTTCGATTAAATCAACAAAAAGGTTCAACCAGAATGGTACTTGTATTTTGATGAGGTCAACAATATATTCCATATTTATTCAATATTTTTTTTAATTTCACGTCAAGTGCTTGTCTTAAATTTCTTTATGAACAGTTAATTTTTAACGCAACGACCGTGCACCGTAAAAGTGTCTCGACGCGGAGATCCGGCGGTAATCGGGCGTCGCGATAGAGAACCGGTAATCGATGAGTCTCGCGAGAGTGCGGCGCTAAGACTCTGCGAGCGATTTATACGACGTTGACGGGGCGCGCATGAAAGACAGCAGCAGAAAATGGGTAGAAGGGCAAGGAAAGTGGAAACTATTCCACAACTTTACCGTGCTTCGAAGGGGTAGAATATAACCGAGTGACCGAGTGGAGTTACGGAGAGAGAGCGGCTGCGGCGAATTGGCGGGCGAAACGACCCAGCGCGAGGGTGGCTCGGGCGCGCCAAGGGATTGCGTCTTTAAAATTCGAAGCGAGTTAATTTGATTATCGCCATAACAGCGGGAAGGGGCAAGAATGTGGAGAAGGGAGTAAAGACGAGGGGAGCGAGGAATAATCCGGCTGCATAACGACGTCGGGCCTAGTTATCGCCGTCGACGTTTCCATTGTACGGCTGCTATATCGCACCCCTTCTACAGAAGCGAACAGACGGAAGGATGGCGGCGAACGGAGAACGGCTATACTGATTGGCCCCCAGCTGGGGCAGCAGTAAACATTCTCTCGCCTTTCCGTCGAGGCGACGGCGGTCGAGAGAAGCCGAGGAGAGGGTTGGCACACTCGTCTCCTCGCACTCTCATTCACCCATCGCCGAGATCTCCGTTCTTCTCGCATCTTCGTGGCAACCTTGCCCTCTTCTGCCGCCTCCACCGCCGACCCACCAACGGTCTCCCACCCTTGCGAGCTTAAGCCCGATTTAATGGGGTGGAAACGCGCGGCTCGATCAAGTTGTATTCAATTATCCCTCCTTTCTATCCTCTACCATCACCCGGGCCAACTATAGAGTGTCTTGCAAGAAAATTCTTTCCCTTCCTCCGGCGATACTTTTTGACCCTTCTACACCCCGACTGGCCTTTTCTATATACGCAGAATGTATATAGTTGTTGGCAATCGAAGGGGTGACCCAAGGTCAATCTCGACGAGTGATGAGATCCATTTAATCCGCTAGATAATTTCGATTTAAATCGTAGCGCACGTGTATAGCAAAATAAATAACACTTTTATAAACCCACAATTTTTAAAATCTGTAGAGTTTAAAGTTGTGCTAGTTTTATTCAAAGGTTCATATAAATTCAAAGATTCACATAAGCAATTGTAGTAAATAATACAATTATATCAATTATACGATTAAGAGACAGAAATTTATGCAATTTTTAAAAAAGTGTTAAATAATTAATAAGTAATTATTAATGCTCATAATATATTATAATTAATAATCATTAATGGAAAATATGAATATTGAAGCAAAATGTGCTTTTTCATAAACTATTTTTTCTGCGTTAATATTAATCAAAATAAAAAATAAAACACAGTGTGGCACTACATTATGAAATCACTGCATTATTATATATATATTTTTACATCATAGATTATTAAGATAAAAATTATAGAAGATAATATTTGTTATATTCCGGCAATTTTAATAAAATTAATAAAAAAGCAGACTATATCCTTTAATAATTAATAAAAAATTTACAATCATTTATCAAATTTGTTATAATTAAATTTTTATTTAATTACATATATAAAAATCATTTGAGTCATTATTAGGCTGCTAGGTGATCGATAAAAATTTTGTACGTGGACATGTGTCTTCTGAATAATAAACTCGCGCGCGTTACGTCCATTATCGTTCGTCCACGTCGATAAAACAAAGCGCGAAGTGGAAACCGCAAGTAAATTCGCGAAGTGCGCACCACTATTTCATCGTTCAACCGCTTTTTCGTCGTTTTTCCCTCGGCATTTGCGGCATTGTTCCATCCACGTAATCCGTTCTACCGACCCGTTGTCCCGTGACCTCCTTCACCTTTACTCATTCTCGACGTTTGATTCTTTCATTTCTCGTGTTTCGTTCATATTCCAAACAAACGTACGAAATTGTGAAACTGCAGCGATTAAAAATTCAATAGTCACAAACTACCACACTGTTGTTTGCCAAATTATCATTCATTAACTTCATTAAGTTATCACTTGCCTTTCTCTTTACACTGTGTTCCGTATAATTTCTATAATTACAAATCTGCTGTAAAATACAACTGAACCTAATGAGACGATCTAATAAGATCTAATAAATATGCCTTAAAATTTAATATTTTATTTATAATTTATATTTTTATTCATAATATAATTTATATTTTTATCTACAATATTTTATTTATAATTTTATTACGAATAGATTTATTTGTTTGTTACATTATATTTGCAATCGCGATTTAATTAAGAGGTTCGGATAAAGTTTAGCTTAAAACGCAGCTTGAATTGCGTGAATTACGCAGATCAATAATAAATTAATACATGTAATTTTTCGGTCAAAACAAAAATAAGTTTTATCTTCCAAATAATCTTTATTTATCAAATAATAAGATTTAATAATTCTTTTAAATAAGGTAATTCAATCATTTTAATTATTCGTTCCATTTTTTACAATCAGCTGTTTGCACGTATGCTTTTAAATAATCCGTGATTCAAGAAATGTGACTATTAAACTATAGGTACTACAAAATAAAATTCTGAGTACTCGACTAATAAACTTTTTTGTACAAAATTCATGCGTTATGATGAGCTTATTTGCAGTAATTTCGTAAATATTGACTTATTTATAATATAATATCTATGAATTAAAAAATCTTAATTAAAACCTTAATTAAAACTTTAAAACGGTCTTAATTTCAATCTTATTGTTAAAAAATCTTAATGTCTCTGTATCATTTTCATAAATGTTATGAAAATTTGTAAAAAGATTATTTTTTGTTGACGATCACATGACGCTGCGGATTCCTATCTTATATAAAGGGAAAACATTGAGGTTACGTATACTCTGCGTTATCTTATCGCGCGAAGCATTATATACGTTTTTCCTATCATTCCAAAATTCTTTCCAAAGAATTTCCGATATATCATCTAGTAATTTCATAATCTCACAAAATTTTATCATCTCATCGTGCAACAAACAACATGACAAGTAACAAAATGTGCACCAGATTTACAATTTTGCTATTTTCTTTCTGTTATAATATATTATATTATTTCTTTCTGTTGTTATCATTCTTCTAAGCAAAACATTAATAATTCATTATCAATGATAATTCATTATCATTATTAAATTTTACCGTCTCATTACAGAGAATCAGACAATAAACAACACGAGACATCGCATGATCATTTAATCATTTTACGATATCGCACAAATCTTCTGTGAAATCATTTAGGTTCAACGAACGCCCAAATGACAAGTTCTTGACAAAACTACCAGAGCACTTGACCGAAGCCATAAAGAGCTGCTGAGGGTTGCGACTGTATCGATATCACTCGCAAAATTCGACCCCATCTTTACAACAACGACGCGCTACCCTTCGTGCAATGTCACCATCATACATGGCAATTATTCGCAGCCTAAGAGAAACGTGTATATACCGATTTCGCTCGAACTCTGTTCAAAGATACGATAATTTCCCCCTCTTCCACCCTCGAAATCCCCATACTTTTCTCCATCCTTTCTCAACCAACCGCTCTCACAATGACGATCACGCGGCAGCTATACACCTTGCTTATGCTCGAATATGTGCCGGAGGGGTTTATGCGAAAAGCTACGTGTTTGCGTCCGTTATATATACGTGCATGCACGAGGATGTGAATATATGTAGGTGTGCGCATGAGCGACCGTAGGGCTCTACAACTGCGCCAAACTTCGAATTAGCGTCGGCGACGAACTTCGAGATTTACAGTACAACTGCATGGCTCTCTCTCTCTCCCCTTCTCCCTCTCTCCACGTTCCTTCTGCCCGTTCGTGCCGCCGCGGCTGAAAGAATTACAGCCCCATTCAACAGATATGTGCATACGCCAGGGTCGCGTGTGTACGTATTTACAATGTGCCGTTACGTGCAAACGTGTATCCATGTATGCACTGACGTGTGAGCGTACGCAAACAAGCACGGTCACAACGCCTCGTAGCGTAGGTAATACCTATCCCGGCGCGATATTTACGCAAGCAGATCGCGCGGTAATACCACGCGCCTATCCACCGAGCCCTTCGCATACATCAACCCGCATTCCGTTGGGTAAATCACGCCGGAAATCTTACATCGCTTCCTGATCGAACGCACATTGCCGTAAATGAAATGGGATTCGACGCAACATCAGAATAGACACGGATGATTAATGCAACATCAACACGAATGGAATGAACGATTTCGCAATCGTAATTCCGTCCCGTTCGTTAATAAAATCATAAGTAAGTCAAAGATCGAACATGTCTAAAAAAAGATTACATCTAAATCAAGGATTCGCTAGAAGAAATTCTATTATATATATATATATTATGAATAGAGAAAATTATATGTAAAGTAAAAAAAAAATAGAATCTTCGAATATAAAAATGTTACATTTTCGAGACGCCAATGTATTATTTCAAATTGGACTGCTTGGCAATACGAATCGTGAGGATTAAACGAATCCACGTCTCTATCTAGAAGTGCAGGTATTCAGCGGTTTCCTTAACTCGGAGTATGGCATTACATGGATCAAGTTTATGTACGATCGAGTCAACCGGAGCGAACTTTAGTCGCGATCTAGCTTTAATTCGCGGTGGCAATCCGCTCGACCATGAAGAACGTTGTCTCATCGGCAGGCTATCGGACTTCGGCAAAGTCACTACGACATCCTGGGATAAATATTGAATTGACATAGCTCTACGATATCGACGATGTCGCACACTTTTCGATTGCCAACTCGAGAAAACTTCCAAGAAAGATCAAAGGTCTACTATAGTACGAAGATAGATTTTTAATCCTTTGAGGACCGCAGTTTTCTAATAATCTTACAGAAGATCTTGTTTTTTAAAAATTTTCAAAGTGTCGCTGAATTTTCGATTCCGATGTCGGAATTGTAAAATTCAAAAAACAATCTAATTGTCGTGAACATCGGTTTCAAGATATCTTAGAGTTTGTATGTATAGCTTGAAATCTTTGAGTTTCGATATCTATGTTCGATTTATCTAGGTTCGATAAATATTTGAGGTTCTTGATATCTTAGAGTTTGGATGTATAGCTTGAAATTATCGAATTTCAAAAATGTAATAACCTACATGAAGGAAGATCTAGTGTCAGAGGGTTTATAATCAGAGTTTGAAAGTCAGTTTGAAAATCAGTACTAATTGTTTACGTAGCACTGCTTCAAAGCGAAACTGGAAACCTGATGTCACTTTGCAATCAAAAACTTCCTATTAAAACAAAGTTGTTAATCAAATTATTTTTTTAAATTCTGTCCGTTATATTAAATCTGTCATTAAAATGTTTTTTATTTTTAACCTCAGAATAAAACGTTATTTAAAAAATTATCCCATAAGCCAAATTTCATAAAATTGAGAGTGAGCAATTTATAAAATAAAAGCGGGTGATTCCAAATAGTGTCACCGATCCACGAAGGATTAATAGAGGCTCTTAAAAATAGAATGCGGAAAATTTCAATATAAATTATTGATATATAATAAAAAATATGTAAAAATTGCATGAAAAGTTGTATTTTATACGTAGATATTAATATGTGTGAGTTTATACATATCATGAATAATTTTTAAAAAATATTATAAAAAGACAAGTTAGATTTATATAAAGTATTAATTTCCCTGATATATATAACGTATATACAGGGTGTCCCGTAAGTTTTTGCCAATTGCTTTTGTGTAGATAGAGCGGACTAAACTGAGTCGAAAAGTCCTCTACCATTTTGCAATTTTCGCAATGATTAACGAGATATTAATTAAAAATTGCCGAGCATTGATCTTCAATAATTTTTTACTCAAATACTATCAACTTTACAGAAAAACTACAAGAGACCCTGTACATTTTTACTTTTAAATATAACTCATAAATAATCTGAGAAAGAATTTTCAGCGCGAATAAAAAGTATATCTTAATTCAGTAGGAAAGGAAAAGAAATTAGTTTTATTTCTCATTTTTTGGAAGGACTTGAAAAATATTCTACACAGTTGGAAAAAATGAGTTGAATTTAACATAAATCGCATGTCCAATCAAATTTTTGAGTTAATTTTGCACAAGATGAACATGTTAGAAGGTAACACAAATATTATGTAAGAGAATAAGTACAAAGAAAGATAACATCGACACAGTTTGTAAACATACCGTGAGAACATATTTTTTTTCAGAAGATTAACATTTATGATATATTAAATTAACACATATTTCATTCATTTGTCTTAGAATTTACGTTTTAAAACACATTATTTTTATGTTACTTGTTCACTTACTCATAAATTGTGTCATTTTGACACTAAGAAACACTAGAATATCAATTTCATAAAAAATATTTAAATAACATAATCACGTTATGTTAAATTAACTCGAATATGTTAAAAAATTCAACACAAACGTGAGTGAACCGTTTCCAACACAAATACACAAATTTTTTTCCTGTATACTCAAATATGTTTATATCGATTTTTCCATAGCAAAATTTCCGAGATCATTCATTAAGCCGTTTTATTATGTTATGTTATATCATTGTAGCCCGTAAATAAAAACCATAAAAGCATAATCACGTGGACTTGCCTTTTGTTCGACGATAACTACGATTCTGTTTGCAATCAACGAAATGTCGTGTCGCGGCATTGGGCCCGTCCGCGCGAAAAATCCGTCAAAGTGCTACAAATCTACGTCGCGATACGCCGATTGACAGTTGTCGAATGCAGAAAGATGCGAGAAGAGTAACTGCGCGCTCTGGAACGAGGAAAGCGGCAGTGATATATCGCCTTGCCCTTCGCGATCGTGTCCGTTTCGATAAATTCCGCAAGAGTCGGGAACCCGGCAGTCCTTCAATTTCAAATATGAAAAATCGATTAACGTCCAGCTCCATCGACAACAGACAATTTATTCGCGGTTACGTATCTGTGCAGATTATTTTTCTTATGATCGAGGAAAAGAATGAATATTAAAACGGATTTTCTGTATTTTGTTATTACCTACGAATTCTCATAAACTAAAAAAAGTTGGTATTTTCTTAACGAAAATACCAACGTAATTAACCATATACTCTTTTTCAAAGCTTTTTAATTTCAGTTATTTTTGTTTTAGATACATATATAAAGTTAAAGAAAATTTTTTTATTACCGTATTTTATATATATATAAGCCTAGAAATTATTTTACAGAATTATTTCTTTTTTCGATTACGTAAGTAAATTAAAAATCTCAGTAAAATATACAAACAAAAATTTATTATTATTAAAAATCATCGAATAAGCAAAGCCTTGAAAAAAATAAAGAATATCTCAAGTCTATTATTATACTTCTTCTAATGATCGAGAAGTATTTATGTTGTACAACTAGGATAAGATAGTCGTAACGTTTAACGGAGTAAACCTGATAATTTAACAGAAAGCAGGAGTTTGTAACCTTTGCTCTATTTCCCTTTACTCTGTTGCACGATCTTCGTATAAATTTTCATTACTTCATGTATTCGTATAATTTATATCTTTGCACCCATAAATACTTTACAACCATTATAATTAAATTAAACAATTTTTACGCTAAAACTATGGAGTTTATTTTCTTTAATCTTTAAAAATTAAAGTACAAAAATTGTTATGAGAATTTTTCCTTAAATAAAAAAATATATAAATTTTAATAGTTTTTAATACAAAAAAAAATGCGATATACTCCTGTGTACAAAAAGAAGCAAGAGACAAAAAACAAAAAGAGAAAAAGAAGTACAAATGATAATAAGCTAAAAATTGTTCTTGGAGCATATCTGTAGGTATTCAATTGTCATTGGATCTTCCACAATGTAAATTATAGTTAATACGCCTCGCGGACACTTCTAACTTCATAACTTTACGCCTAAATAATTTAATATCCCGGAGATCCCTGCCGAGGAATTCGAGAGGGATGTCATGCACGTGTATACCTTTTGTTTCTGCTGACTGTCCGACTTTTTCGTCGCGCGCGAAGAATTTAACGCTACCGAGAAAACTGAGATGGTCTCTCTCTCCCCCCTCTCCCTCTCCTCTCTCTCTCTCTCTTTCTCTTCCCATGACACGGGCTCGGCCCGGCCATTTCGAAGAGGATGCCTGAGCAAGTCCGCCTGGGCGCTCAGCGGCAGAGGTTTAAGACTGTGGAGTTAAGCTCGGGGCCCGGAACCGGAGAATGTGGTCTTCCCCGGGCCGGGCGTGTAACTACATCATGCCAAGAGTATTCGAAATACTCGGCGATGAAGTATGCCACGGTATCAGAGGTCTGCGGCCTGTAACAAAGCAAGCCCTCCGGGCACCGAGTTTACACACGAGCTCAGGCATCCGCCGCCGCCGCCAGCTAGGGAACGAATGCTAATGCAACCTCGAAAACTTTGTCATCGATGGCAACGACCCGTTATGAGAGCGATACGCTACTGCGAATCTAATCGAGGTCCGAAACCTACATAAAATCTACTCGAAACATTTTGTTAAGGCTCCTGACTAGTCAGCCATATTAGATTGTGACGTTACCATATAAGCGAGAAATAACTCGTTGAAATTTCTTTCATGCCATTTGTAAGTAAAGAGAATTTGAATAAAACAAAATAATAAGATCGCTTTAAAATATTTATAAAAATAGGCAGAGTGTTCCTATTCAACTTAAGCCTATAATTTTAATTTTACATGCCTTTCATAACTATTTACTGACTGTCAGAAAGATGATGATATAACTACAACCCATTTTTAAAAATGTTTTAAAGCGATTTCATTATTCTATTTTGTCCAAATTCTCTTTACTTACATATGGCATATAAGAAATTTCAACGTGTCATTTCTCGCTTATAACATCACGAACTAATATGGGGGGACTAGTCAGGAGCTTTTAATTTGAGTAGCTTGATTTGAGTAGCTTAATTTGAGTAACGAGCTTCTGCGCATCGAATAATATTATGATTAGAAGTCACCCGTTCACCAATTTTAAAATAATATTTCTATATCATTTGTTTAGTTAACGACAGCTGTCCAATTTAAATAGATACGTACTTTGTTTATGTCTAAGATAAAATAACGATAGGTGTGCAAATAGAAAAAATGCATGTAACGCTTGGCGTCCATTTTTTTACTCTTTTAATATGCGAAAGTAAAAATCTTACTATTTTATTCTCTACATTGATTGGCCCATTAAAAGAACAAAGGATTTAAATGTGCCATTATGGGTTTAAAATGTATTCGTTAATTTTTTATGACCTAAAATTTTATTCAGCGCCAGAATATCCGCCCGTTTCAATTAACCATTTCACTCAGTCTACATTACTTCCTATCCTGCTTTCATTCTATATACATATTTCACACTATATTACATAATAGTTTAATATAATATGAACGTATGATCTTTATTGTAGTTATTTTATTATTTATTATTTATTTAGGATAAACCCGGTAAATACGCCGCACTAGGATTTACGCCGCAGAAGTCAGAAAAAATAGAAGGAGTGGAGGTAATTTTCCCGCAACTATTCTGTTACATGCCTTTATGTTATATTAGTATTGAGTTATAATTTCAGCTTCTTACTATTAATATTAATGAAATTATTGTGAGTTGAATCGATTTGTCAAATCGTCGTATAAATTCGCAAAAATCGTCGTATACATCACACGTGCTGTTTTTTGCACGTCATTATAGTGCTTATTGCAAATCATTTTACGATAATTGCAAAAATGCAATTATCGTAAAATGATTTGCAATAAGACTTACTAGACATTAGGAAGGTTTTGGTTTCAGGGAGGTATACAACGTGTGATGTAC
>NW_017255965.1:1818033-1822962 GCF_001594055.1 Mycetomoellerius zeteki
ACATGCCTTTATGTTATATTAGTATTGTGTTATGATTTCAACTTCTTACTGTTAATATTAATGAAATTATTGTGAGTTGAATCGATTTGTCACTGTAATAAGTAGCACCACCATAAATTATAATCTATATAAAATGATTACTGTAGAGCGTGTAAAAGACCTAATGGTTATTTCGAGATACCTGTAGAGGAATAAGTAAAGCATGTTGTATAGCAAAATACAAGTGCTTTGCTTTCGTATTCTTTGTTTAGTTTGTCTTGTATATCTCACCTGTTTGGGATATACAAGATTTATGCCCGAAGCATACAAAGTGCGCAAATTGAAATCAGTGCACTAAATGCAATGAACGCATTACATGAAATATGTATCTCTGTATGTAGGAAGATTGTAATTATTATTTATTACTTCATATATATATTTATCATTCTTATTCCTTAATAAAACTTTATAAACACGCATTTTATAAGTTATTGTGTCATTTTACGTCTTATTTATATGCATTATTTGTAAATTTTTCATGAACCGTACATGCCCCCCTTCCCCTATGAGTAGCCATATATCCCACCCCTATGGGATATATGGCAAAAATGCAATGGTTTTAAAAAATTTATTTTTTAGTATGAAAAATTAATATATTTCAGATTCCTAATATTTTTTTCATAGTAGTAGAAAGTATGAAGTTTTTACTGGTATAGTTTATTTGCTCTAAACATGATAAATAGTACTTGATAAATTAAATCTCCCTCAGGTGCGGCGTATATACTGGGTTTACCCTAATAGTATCACTCTTTTACTGTAAAAATTGAAAAAAATTTTAAAGACATTTAAATATTTATAAAATCTCATATTATATGTACATAAAACGCGTTATAATCAAATTTTCATTACCTAACATACGCACTTCTCTCATTGGAAAAGTGATGCGAAATAGAAAACGCTTTAACGACAAAAATCCGGCCAAAAAGAACCGAAAACACCCGTCATCCCCGCGTAATTCGTATGTACGTATGCGAAGAATTTGTCGAGAAAAATGCAATTCATTGCCGGGATGTGTGCCGATTTCGACCCTTCGTCTTCTATCTCACAGCCAAGTGTATCTTTCGTCTAAAGGACGACCAGCTTGGCGGAACAATGCTTTTAACTTTATAGTGCTATTCAAGTGCGCTCTCTCGACCTGTTATACTACAGGGTCGATTGTTAACCCAACGCTGAGAGGTCGAGATTTCAGGCAATAAAACCGGCGTGATTCTTCGTCTTTAATTCGACTCAATAGCAACTCCTGCCACATGGAGTCAACAATTGCAGTCTTTGAAAATCTATTATATTTCGATATACCAATGTTTTTTTCTCAATTTGATGTTATATGTGCATATGTATGGCAGTGATCAAGATAAAAATATGATTAAGATTCATAAGTAATATAAGATATTACAATAGATAAGTACCAATCCAGAAAGAATTTTTTCAATGTTATCTTTATATTGCACAAATATGAGATCTATACACTGAGAAAAAAAATTTGTTCAACTAACTGAACACATTTAGTTGTTTGCAGATTTGGTTAATTCAACAAATTTTATTTAATCGAATTTAACCGTAGTCTGTTTAACATTGAACAGCTTGTTAAGCAAACTAAGGTTAAATTCAATTAAATAAAATTTATTGAATTAACCAAATCTGCAAACAACTAAATGTGTTCAGTTAGTTGAACAAATTTTTTTTTCTCAGTGTACAATTACATCGATAACAAATAAAAAATAGATACAATACAATTTAATTACTTTATCAAGGTCCATGATCCATTAGATCAGCAACAATAGCAAAAGAACAATTGCAAATAGCACTGGAGCACCAAAAATATTTGTGACATAAAAAGCACATTACCGAAATCAATTGTACAACTAATTGGCATAAGCAAACCATTAAATATTGACTATAGAAGGAAATTGATCTAATTATGGGCCTTAATGGGTTGATATTATATTATTGTTTTTCTGACATAAAAAGTACATTACTGAAATCAATTATGCAACTAACTTATAAACAAACCACTAAATATTGACTATAGAAGGAAACTGATTTAATTATGGGCCTTAATAGGTCAAAATTATATTATTGTTATCAAATATATTACTTAATACATTTATTTGCCATTAAAATTTTTCTCATCATACTATTCTTTCATTATATTTATATTATTGCTTATATGTTTATAAATTCATATTATCTCTTTTGAGTGGCAAGAAGCAAGGATTTGATATCCATTTTCAAGTAGCTATAAATATGCACATATGTATGCTAAAAACATAAAAAATAATCAAAAAGTACAGGTTTAACATAAATTGCCATCGAAATTTAATATAAAATTATTAAAAAGGATTAATAAGTAACACTCATGACCAGAGTTACAGACGGTAGGAAAATTCAGTTTACGAAAGTAAGACTGTGTTATGTGTTCAACCTTTGCACCATAAGTTCTTGCACCATAATATTAACTTAGGTAGATTTTTTAGTTAATGTAAATATGTGCTCGTTACCGTCGGCATATATAACATCTTTAATACTTGAATTTAGAGTAGCAATGCTTTCCGCAATTAGACACCGTGTTCGCAGAACAATGTAATATTCGCAGAGTTCTCTCCAGACGCCGGAATGGTATAATATCATTCCCCAGTTCGCTGTTTTAATATTAGATACAAGATAAAAATCATTAATAGTATAATATATACATATATCTTAAATAGTGAGATTAGCATATTGGATAGCAGTAAAGATTGGTTATTCAAGTGATGCAAATGTGATTAATATCATTCAGTCATATTATATTTAACATGTTCTAAATAATGAATTATTTTAATGGAGAAATTATTTTCAAAAATCTAATAATTTCGGTCTCATAAAGTTAATCTTAAAAGATAATTTTTTCTCAGTTCTACGTTTTCAAATTCTATGTTATAGCACAGAATTAAAATAGAAGTGAAGGTAATCATATGTAAAAATAATTACGATAACTTCCTTCTTTCAGTAATAATATTTAAATAAATTAGATAAATTAGATGTGTAATAGTCTTTGCATAAAGTCTCAAGTTTAGTTCCATCTAATTAAAATGCAGCTAATTACATGCTGCTGATTACATTATCGTATATATTGTTATATCTGAACTCGTGTTTGATGACACCTAGAATTAACATTATTTCTGTAAAAATGTATCGTTTGTGAAGAGAATACATGCATATTGTTGAATAAATTTCCTAAATTATTCAAAATAGAAACAAGTTAATCAATCGCATATTACTATTAACGTTCGAAATATACGTATTCAAAGAAAAAGCATCGCTAAATACACTGTCTTCGCGTGCAAACACAAAAAAATTGCGTAAAAAGAATTGTGTAAAAAGGAAATAATCTGTATTTCTCAGAGTTCGATGCGGTAATTTATAGGTTTGTTCGTGTCGCATACTCCAACACGTTCTAATATGCTCCTACCATAACTCTTATTCCAACGCGCTTGATAGAATGAGTGGGAGCTATGGTAAGAGCATGTTGGATCTTGTGACGCGAACAAGCCTTTTGATTCGGCTGAAGTTAGCCCCTACCAAAGCGGCCGGATACACGATATAAGTGTGCAACAATTGACCCTGGCAAACAGTATGAGATAATCTCTCAACGCGCGACATTCGTTCCCAGTATATCTTAACTTGCAAACGCGGTATTAGTGTCATAACAACATCAACATCTTTCAACAAGTTGGTTGAAAACACTGCGTCATTTAATATTTTCTAATTATCATTTATATTAATATCTCGCATGCATAAATTTGTGACAAAAAGAGTATGTACACATCCCAATATTATCAACAAAGTTCGAGTAATAAATTGTATTTTTGTGCAAAAGAGGTACTCGTGTGATTCTCAAGATTAGTAAGAACCTGGTGGTAAGAAAGTCTTGTGGTAATTATTATTTTATTTTTATGCAAAAATAATTTTATTTTATAGTATAAAACATTATATGAATGTACGAAATTATAATAATAGATACTGGAACATACACTGACATGTTGCTAGTTAGTAAAGAAAGAGAGTTGTCAAGTAGCATTATGTATCTCTTTCTATTCGCACTGCACATGCGTGATAGATGTTTTGTTTCGCACAAAGCATCTGGTATACATACATGCGAATAGAAAGAGACACATATAGATATCGACATTCTTATATCATTAAGATCGTTTGTACAATCTTAAGATGTCATGAACCAATCAGGACCCTTATAAAAATTTTTCACCGTTTTTAGCCTGTTTTTAGTCCGCTTGAACGGTTAATTTGAGTGTTGAAAACGTGCATTTTACTCAATAAGTATGACTCCGTTTTTAGGTCGCAAACAGGAACTTTTCCGTAAAAATGAGTGGTTAAAACGGATTGCACTCATGCAGGACACGAGTATATCTGAGTGGTAAAAACGTATACATTATGAGTAGTTTTGATTTACATTGCACGTTTTCACTACTCGAAATTACGTAATTCGTAGTAAGGCATAACCGATAGCACGAAAAAATCAGCTCCGCTTCTATTGGGATTCGAACCTGGTCTCCAAGTCTTTGTACGAGGCTGCCACTTTTCCACTGAGCCACACAATTCCTATGTCGATATTCGCTCTGTTGTGTTTACTTATTATCTTGCAAAAATAATTATATTTAATACATTGTATACAAATATATGTAATATTATACAGCTATAGGTACATACATAAACACATACATGCACACGCACAAACGGTACATATATACAGGGTGTTTCCAAATTAAATGGCAAAACTTCGGGAGCGTGTAGAGGAGTAAAAAACTAAGAAAAAAAGTCCTATAGACATATGCTCCTTTTTGCTTTGTTTCGCAGGAAATCACGAAAAAAGAAAAAAATATATTTAATTTATTA
>NW_017255965.1:1823783-1832830 GCF_001594055.1 Mycetomoellerius zeteki
TTAATGAATATGAATGATGAATATATAATATATTAAAAATAATAGATAATAATTCTAATCTTGCATTCATTACGAGAGTTATGATATGAAGAGGTTTTATGTAATGCATTGAATTTTATGCACTTAATCCAAACTGTATATGCGTTTTGGGCATAAATTCCACCCGCTAAAAATTTTGGTATATTCCAAACAGGTGAAGATGTAACACATCAAGCCGAACGGAGAATGAAGTTAAGCACTTATATTTTGCTATACTCTGTTCTTTATCATCTCTCTATATTTATGTATCACCAAATAACCAAGTCTTTTCTACTCCTTATAGTAATAATTTAATGTGAGTTATATGATATACGGTTGCGCTACTTATTGCATTGACAAATCGATTCAACTGACATAACAGTATTATTAATATTACAGTAAAAAATTAAAATTACAATACTAATATAACATAAAGGCGTATATAATAGATTGGTTGCCTGCAAATTATTTCAATTCCTTCTTTCTGATTTCTGTGGCGTAAATCTTGGTGCGCAGCGTATATAAATATCGGAGTTACCTTATTGTATGAATTCCATTTCAATTTATTAGATATTGTATGAAATATTTAAAAAGTATTAAAGTAAAATACTTTTTAATCGTTTAATGTAAATTTGATGTGACAATTAATAACGCGATAAATAAATGATTAGTAAAAGAGGGACGTATTAACGTGTTCTCACTTACCAGCTGAAAAACGGACATTGAAAACAGACAATCCACTCAAAAATACTCCCAACGAAAAAATGAGTATTGAAAATGAACAATCCACTCAAAAATATTTATAGCGGAAAAACAAGTATTGAAAACGGACAATTCACTTAAAAATACTTATGATCATACTCGCGTATACGTTTCTCGTTCATCAGCGGAAAAACGAGTATTGAAAACGGGCAATCTCCTCAAAAATACTCATACGCATTCTTGTTATATGCATACTCGTTATCGTTCCTCACGATAGCGACCGCAAGTGCTTGTGAGTGCAAGAAAAGGGCAGAAACGGGTTAAAAACGGTCTATATGAGATCTAAAAACGGTGAAAAATTTTTATAAGGGAAAGCCATATTAGTATTTTAGGATATTACTTAAGATGGTCTTAAAATAAGAACCGACTGATCATAGTCCAACCAAATGGCCGTGGTCCGATTCATGCTGACAACGCTAATGAGCATCATTTATCTTCGTTTAACATTTGACAAACAACAAGGATGAAATGATTTTTATGTAAGCGTTGTGAGTGTGAATTTGACCGCAGTCTATGAATACCAGCCATAAAGCCGTATTAGTAAGGTGATTGGAGGAAAGACCCACATTTAAGCCTTTATTCTTGACTAATTTCTTAATGTTATTGAATTATATTACAAAAAAATATTATTTATATTCTAGAGATCTTTCTTTATTTATATACACAAATTTACAAATTTAATGTTTGATATATCATATTATTGGAAAAAATTGATATGTCATATCTTGCAAAAGTGACATCTTATATATGGATAATATGCCCTGTATAAATAAGATGCCATTTCCTGGAAGATGTCACAAACAATTAAATAATATAATGCCATATAAACTTGCATATTTTACTTATTTACAGTCCATAATCAGGAATTTAAGCTATAAAAACACATAAAGGTATGATAAAATATAAATTAGGAAATATGAAAGAGAGTAATTTATGAAGTAAGTTGTACATACTTTTATTCGTTCAAAGCATTTTATTAACTTAAAATATTTTAAATTATATAAAACATCCAAAATTTTAATTCATAAAATCATTTTAATGACGGTTTCAAGCAGGAAAAAATTGTGTTTTGTATTTACTGTCATCTTATCTCCAAGAGGAACATTTAATTACAACTTTTACGCGCATATAAGAATACTATAAATTATATATTATTATAAATTATAATTTATATCAACCACATGACCGCCAGGGAACACTAATCAAAACCGAATATCATCTGCCCGGTTTTGCAGTAAGCATCGAAGTACAGACCTTAGCTATTAATATATCAAATATTACAAAGAGCATGTTTCACGATCTACCTTTTCATATTTTGTATAATTTTTTCCAATCGACATTGACACAAATATGTTCATTTCTGCCGATAACTCTACCACACTCTTCTGCACAGTCAGTATGGCCAACGCGCGTACTATAAAAAAATTATAAATAAAGTGGCGTCTTCCCTCGAATTACCTTATCTTAAGATATTAATTAAGATGATCTACTTGAAATAAGAACCGACTACGAATATCGACAATAGTTACCCGAGATGTCCCTGAGAGTATCCCCCTTCTCTCTCTCTCTCTCTCTCTCTCTCTCTCTCTCTCTCTCTCTCTCTCTCTCTCATTCGCTCTCTCACTCGCTCACTCACTCGCTCATTCACTCACTCGCTCGTCCACTCGCTCACTCACTTACTCTCTCTCTCTCTCTCTCTCTCTCTCGACAGAAACTTTGATATACAAGCAGTGTGTGTTCTAGTATTATAATTCTATGTGTGAATGTAAAAAATATCTAGACATTATTTTTCAAATTACAGTGAATTAAAAGAGAAATAGAAGTATTTCATAAGTATATAAAATACATTATAGCACATACAAATATTCTTTCAAGGCTCAACAGATTAAATCGAACAACACTCACACAAGCCTTTGTGAGCCAACACTAGATTTTAATATGTAAATTAATAATTACAAAGATGTACAATATAATACAGTACAACCGTAGACGTTTCGACTTTTGGTTGAGGTCCTTTTCAATACATTTATGCCCCCATTAATTGTCCCTATCTCAAATATAAAGCTATAGTAATGTCCTAATGCATCCTGGTCATCAAATTGGTAAATTTGCTATATTGTGCAGAAACATATTTCAATTTTTACTTAAATTATGTATCAATAAACAGTATAAATTTTTGAAAAAACGAACTTACAAGATTGACAGAAATGGTTATTCATTTGGTACATGTTTCACTGAACTGCTAAATTCACTGTAACAATGTCATTTCAAATGAGTCAACTATCTTTAATGAAGTTTATCTTAATTACTTATGTGCAACCACCAAGGCAAACTAAACATTTTATCAATTCGACAGATAAAATTCAACTGACATCTCCCGAGAAACAGCAAGCCAACAAAACATGTACTTATAAAGTCAATGATATAAACAAAAATATATAATAAATATAAGAGGAATGAAATACTTCCCGGATATAAATATAAGGAACTAGATATTTCCCGGATATCCGGTGCATTCCTTATATACACATATATACACACATTTCTTTGCTTATATTGTATTAAGCACAGCGTATCTCGAAAAAACAGATCTATCTATTCAGTCCGTCAACGAAGCGTCGCGAAACGAATTAATCTACCCGGTAAAATATTTTTCATGCATGAATATATATATAAATATGTATAAACATACATAAACGTGTATAAATATTCATAAACACACATAATTGTATATAAAATATATTATACTATGATGCTCATACATCCTTTTTTTGTAAAATTACTTTTTAGTTAATAAAAATAATAATAATAATAAGAAACATAAAAAGAATTAAAAGGATAATTTTTGCATTATTTGGTTTAGAAAAAATCAAGCATAAAGAAATGTAAAAAAATTGCTCATACATAATTATATATAATTTTACATATAATTATATATAAACATGTTTATTATTGTTTCTTCTTATTATTAATTTTATTAACTAAAAAGTAATTTTACAAAAGAAAAATGGACATGTATAAACATGTTCATATATAATTATACAATATGTTTAAGAATATTTATACGTGTTTATATATGTCTATACATATTTATACATATTCATGCATGACAAATTTTTTCCGAGTACTTCGATTGTTTTGAGGTATTGAACTTTCTAATGCAACTTGTAAATCACGATATATATATATCTTTAAAATTCTATTTCTGAGTGACTTAAAATAAAGAAGTTGACTACTTATCTTAAAATATATTTGTCAGTCTTTCTTTACACACATGATTAAGCAAGATTTTACATAACATATAATATACATATAATTCTTACGATAAAATTTCTTTAAATATTTTTTTCTTAAGTTTGTATACTTTCCCGAAGATTTCGAAATTTACAAAACAATGCGGTGACGTTTTTATCGCCTTTAAGATAGAATTAAATAGAAAGCATGACTTCTCTCTCTCTCTCTCTCTCTGAAAACATTAAAAAAAAAAAATAAAATCTATCATGCACGTTAAAAACATTTTACACATGACAATAATACATATAAACAATATGATTTCTTGTTCCTTAAAGAATTCAAGATAACGAATGGGAATTTAAGTAAATTTATGGTCAGTAGTTTATAGTGTCGATTCTTATATTTAAAACAGTTCAAAGTCTAAAAGTATAGTTTAAAGTCTAAAGTATAGTTTTAAAATGTCATAATAAATAAATCACATGTCCATATTAATAGATATAACTTAACTAATATTATTTTTTAGATCGTTTATGTGTGAAAACACAATCAATTAAAATGCCTATAACGATCGAAGCTGAATCTTAAATGCTTATTTGTAATTCAAAAAACTACAAATATATGCAAATACATATATAGTATATTTAGTAATTCAAAAATTGAATTATTTAAGCATCCAACTTCGACCGTTATAGGCATTTTAATATTGATGTGATATAACTTAACCTTCAAACCGTACACTAATGTGAATTTTCGCACGAAAATTTTCAATTTACTGACAGTTGCCGTGGCTTAATCCCACTATGTTAAATATGCTTTTTCATGAAATTTGAGTGATACCATTGAATTTGTACCAAGAAAATTATATCTCAGAAAAGAATAGTTTTAAAGAAATTTCTGTTTTAATCCTCAAGAAAGACTTGCAATTAAAAATGTCAAATCCCAATTCGCACTGTGTACCATTAATAGATACTCAAGGAAGGTGTACGGTTTGAAGGTCTTGAAATAAAAATCAATTGTATTGACCGACTATATCGAATATTAATCTGTCTTTTCTCTCTTTAGATTTGCAAATTTTATTCTTTGCATTACTATACATACTACCTATCTCTATTAATACACTGAAAAAAATTTTGATCATTTTTAGACCAATGAATGATTATTAATCAATGTCTGACTTAATGTCAATTAATTCATTGATACTGGTAATAACTGGTTTCATTTATATAACTAAAGATTTATTCTTGCAATGAATTCTAGTAATAATTTTATAATCTAAATCATTATAAGCATTCATTGGACCAATTTTCATTAATCAATGAATATTTTATTGTATTTACGTGCAGTTTTGATTCAGTGTAGTATATTACCTATCTCTAGCGTATTACCTATCTTTCTTTCTCTCCTTGCATCTTTCATTCAGATAATAAATGCCTTAAATAGATTACAATAAATCAGTGCAGGAATTTACATTCAACTTTCGGTTGATTTTTAGTTTGACTGATTTTAGTTGGTTCCCGCTTCTTATCTCACCAACTCGCGCGCAATCTATATGGGCGATTTATACGGTGATTTATACTGATAACAATACATAACTTCTTATCAGTTTGCTAAAGTTGTAAACACGTAATGTTAAAGTTTATTTCATAGAATCATTCTACGTCAGAATAATTGAAGTTAATTTACATTAGAAAGAGGCATAAGCCGCATATTGATATTGATCCTTATTTTTTTCTAAAATCAAAGAGAGATAGCATTTCTTACTTAATCTTACTTTAAATTTGTAAGTCCTTGGAATAAATGCAATATTTCAAGAAAAATATTTGTGCGTGCGTGCGTTCGTACATGTGAGTAAAATTTATCGTAAAATTAAACTGTATAAAAATTTGTCAAACTATACTGAAGTAAAATAAATGTATTTTAAAATAATTGATCTTTATCTTAAGTCATTCAGAAGCCAGAACGTTTTAAAGATATTATAAATTTGAAATTTATGTACTAAAGTAGCATGAAATATAGAAATTTGAATTTCTTAAAAGATTTCACGACATTAAGAATTAATATAAATTCATTTTATGTATAAAACGTAGAAAAAAATAAGAAGTACTTTGCTGCTGTTTGATTTGGTTCATATTAATTTTCGATGAAGCTTCCTCTACATAAATCGCAAAACGTAGTTCGCAAAATGACATATTACCGCACACAAGATACATGCATATAAATCAACCGCACGCAATGAATTGAACTGTGACAGTTGACAATTGTTGACATTTTAATTTAAGTCAGTTTAGAGAAACTTACTATGTGTCTGATATTTTTCGTATTATGGAAATTTATAAAAAGGTGATTCTCTACTGATAAATGACCAAATACAAAATTCATTTCCGCTACTGTTTGCTGATGTATCATTAGTCAACTCAGTCGCTGTAGCGCAGAAGTTAACGTGACGTACAGTCTATATGTATATAGATTGCTATTTGCAAAACGTAGATCTTCATTTTACGTCCGCGTATACGAATTATTTTGCTATTTGCAAATTATGTAGAGACAGCTTTAATTTTTACGGAAACATTTCTATTCTCATATAACAGTTTTTCATTAAAAAAAGAGAAAAAGAAACTATTGTATTTAGAATCTAGAACAAATTTGTTTTGACAGATATTAAGTAATTAAGCAGTTTGTTAGACTACAAGTGTGATATATATGTCAAGTACATATATGTCATATTTAGTGATTCAAGATTGAATTATTTAAGCATTTAAAATCTAGCTTCGACCGATATAGGGCTCTAATTTATCGGTTATGTTTCTCACATATACGGTCTAAAAATGAAATTATTATTAATTAATTATTATTTTATTTTTCACTTTCTTTCTGGTTTATTCTAAATTCAGATAGTTGATTTATTTTACTTGAAACAGACGGATATAATTTTGATAACATTAATAAAATATTGCAATGATGCAATGTTAATATTATGTACATGCGTTTTATTATATTAAAATTCGTAGCATTTTCGATTTTGCGCTGCAACTTGCAATTTTAAACAACATAGGGATAAATATGTCTACTCCAAGAGGGAAGTGCCTTAAGGATTGCAGCGCAAAAATCGAAAATGCTTGGAAATAGTAGTGCATAAATAGCGCATAAATCCTGTGTATTTAATTTTTCAAATCAATTATTTTTAATGGGTGGGGGGCTGACTGACTGCCTACTCAGCCCCCCACAAAATTTTTGTTTTAACTAAACAGAAGGAGCGCAAAAATTTTTGTTTGCGGATATGAATAGCGCATAAATAGCGCGCGCGCACGCACGCACGCATGCACGCACGCACGCACGCACGCGCACACACACACACACACACGCACACGCACACGCACGCACGCACACGCACACGCACGCGCACACACACACACACACACACACACACACACACACACACACACACACAACATTTAGAAGCATGAATGTCAATATCTCAATAGGTTGAATGGATTTCGCAAAGTAGACCACGATACGTATCCATCACGAGGTCTTACCAAGCGGAGTACATTGAGATTTTTCTTATTATCTCGCAATGAAGATTATTCACCAGAATAAAAACGCGATGTAATTATCGACTCTGAAAATGTCGCATCGTCGACGTACGCCTCCAAGCGAGAACGAACGAGCACTCGCATAATGCGATTACAAAATTTCATCTGACAAGATTCTCCCATCTCGCTAGAATGCACTTCGTATAAGTACAACGATTTCGTGCTCGAAAAACACTTCTCGCTTTCAGTCATAATTTTCGAACATCATGTCGTGCCCGCGTTCTCCAAGTAATCGCGTGAAAGACAAATTGAAAATATCCCTTAATCAAACTTTACGAACACGATCGCCATCCATGTCTTGTATCTGACTTTTCAACGAAGGATAAACATTTTTGACAGTTTGTAACAGATGTGAGTGTTGAAAACGTAGCAAAACTCTTTACGAGCATATGACTAAAATAAATTGTGTTATACATCTTAAATAAGCTAAAATATATTCTTGTTGAGAAATTACATATTAATGAACAGATATTCTCTTAAAAACTCTTTAAAATCATTTTAAAAACATAATATACATACAGAAAATGAATGTGCTAATTAGCTTTTAATTGTACACTATTATATTGTTTACTTTAGTATCTATAAATTACGTGATTCTGTTACAAACCTCTCATTATAGCATTTACTGGTCGAGGTGTACAAAATACGCTACATAATTTGATTGCGTATAATAATTAGAGAGAAAATGTATTTTTGAACTACAAGCAAAAATTACTGTTTAGGTTGTAATAAATGCTCATATCTTAATTAATTTCTATCGCATAAAAATGCACTCTTTTTTTTTATAAAACGTTAAACATCAAAGAAGAATCACGGTGATAAGTAAATGTACGTATCTTCATTAATAAAAAAGTGATAGCATAAGTAATAAACGAAATCTCGGGTATTCCATATTCGAAGTAGTACCGAAGAGTTAATCGATTGTTATTATTAATTTTATTAAAAATTTATTAAGAGATCAACTCTCATTATAAAGCTATAAAGCAATTAAAACTCCAAGTAGTCATCATAGCCTGACAGTGAGGTAAAATAATTTTAAAGTGTTATATCTAAATACATACACAGATATAAGTACATGTGCGAAAATGTATTTATACAATAGAGATAGGTACAGAACTTTGAGAGAAAGGATCTTCCTTCAGATACATATCAAATATACTTTTAAATTATATATTTTATATAATATTTTATTATAATGAAAATATTAAAAAAACATATTAAATACATTATTTATTAATCACTTTTTTTAATTTTATTGTTTTAAAGACATTAAACCATAGGGTAACTTCGGTATATACGCCGCACCTATCAAAAACATAATTTATTAAGTATTATTTACTATTTAAAGTAAACGAACTATATCAGTAAAAACTTTGTACTGTCTACTACCATAAAAAAAATATTAGAAATCCGAAATATTTATTTTTTGTATTAAAAAAT
>NW_017255965.1:1833022-1869306 GCF_001594055.1 Mycetomoellerius zeteki
GAATAAGAATGATAAATATGTATATGAAGTAATAAATAATAATTACAATCTTCCTACATATATTACAAGTGTTATGACACGAGGTACATATTTCATGTAATATATTCATTGCATTTAATACACTGAATTCAATCTGCGCACTTTGTATGCTTTGGACATAAATTCCATCCGCTAAAAATGCCGTATATCCCAAACAGTTGGGATATACAAGACAACAAACTAAACAAAGAATACAAAAGCAAAGCACTTGTATTTTGCTATACAACATGCTTTACTTATTCCTCTACATGTATCTCGAAATAACCACTAGGTCTTTTACACGCTCTACAGTAATCATTTTATGTAGATTATAATTTATGGTGGCGCTACTTATTATAGTAACAAATCGATTCAACTCACAATAATTTCATTACTATTAACAGTAAGAAGCTGAAATCTTAACACAATACTAATATAACATAAAGGCATGTAACAGAGTAGCTGCGGGAAAATTACTCCCACTCCATCTATTTTTTCTGACTTCTGCGGCGTAAATCCCAGCGCGGCGTATTTGCCGGAGTTACCCTAATATAATAAAAATAAAGCAAAAATCGTCGTGTACATCACACGTTGTATACCTCCCTGAAACCAAAACCTTCCTAATGTCTAATAAGTTTTATTGCAAATCATTTTACGATAATTGCATTTTTGCAATTTCGTTTTTGGTTGTCCAGTTTTCGTATTATGTCATAATTGGAGTGATAAGGTAAATGAAGTGATAAGGATAAATGTAAAAAAAATAAGTATTAGTGCCGAAACTTCAGTTTTTATTTGCAAAAAACAGCACGTGTGATGTATACGACGATTTTTGCTTTATTTTTATTATTTGTTATCAGTTTTACAAATCAAACTTATATTTATTTTATTTATATTATTATTAATCAGGAATTTTTCTAACTTTGTCAAGCTTTAATCAGGAGTGCCGTTATCACACATATAATAGAATCGTGCCTTTGCTAAAGAAATGTATTTGAAAATGTATGTGAAAATCAGTTCAGATACTATTTTTGTATGTAGCTACAAATAAATTCTTAAATTTAAATGTATTTCAGATACAGATTAGATACACAAAATGTATCTCTACATGTATTTAGAGATGCATAGAAATAGTACCCAACACTGCACCCTGATAGCAAAGCCTGCGGAGACAGATTGAACCTGCTACCAATTTTTGATTGCAGAAAGGCACGAAATTGTATACAGAATTTTTATTATCTGACATTGTCAGTAAATTGCTGCCAGAAATATAACAAAGACTGCTAGACATGCTATGCCATCAGCTATGGTAGCAGAAACCGAGCAGTCTTGCCGTTAACCTAGTAGCAGATTGAAAGCAGATTGAGAGCAGAACCTGATTCGAGCAGATTTTGCTCGGTTTCTGCCATCAATCTGCTGGCATAGCCTGTCAACAGGCTTTGTCGACAAACCCATAGTCAAATGCGGACACAGATGGCTATGGTTTTGTAGTCAAAATCTGGAGTTTGCTGCCAATTTGGCCCCAAATTGCTAACATTTTGTTATCAGGGTGCATATTGAATCGTGACGTTAGAAGTGACAAATGACATATTAATTTTTACTACGTGCTATTTATAAATAAAGACAATTTGGACAAAACAAAATGATGACATCGTTTTAAATCAATTGTAAAAATGGACGAAAGCTATCCTTATCCCCCTCCCATACTCAGTAAATAAGCGCAAAAAGTGATAAAAGGCACGCGAAATGCTTTTATTCAATGCGCATGCGTAACCTATTTTTACTTACCATAGTGCCTTTTATCACTTTTTATGATTATTTAGAGATTATTATCAGAGGGGATTTTCGTCCATTTTTACAAATGTTTTAAAACGATCTTATCACTTTATTTTATCCAAATTGTCTTTATTTACAAATGACATGTAACAAAAATTAACATGTCATTTCTTTCTTCTGACGTCACAATTCAATATGGCTGTGATGACTACTTAGGAGCCTTAATATTTTGAAACTATTTGCTTAGATTGTTTTCCTACGTTTATAACTACAATGCCTCCTAAATTATGCCTGCTATGTAATGCATTCTGCAGATAACAAACGCATCAAACCGTCAATATTTTGCATCATTAGCGCTTTCTCAATCATCCAAGCATCCAAACCGATCTCATCGCTCTTCGCCGTTCGTGAAAGATAATTATGCGCAAACATCGGACAGGTAAACGCAATCGTGCCAAAGTAAAGCGGATTGTTAACGCCGAGGACAGAAAATCGCGTGGACCTCTTCAAACATTTGCGAATCTTCACGAGAAATCGATCGAGTTGGTACGTGACAATGCAAATCGATGATATTACATCACTGGCGAGACGATATTTTTCACCGCGCGGAATTATTATTAATATCCAACGGAAAAAAGTGACTTGGTAACGAAAATTTAACGATATTATGCAAAATCTAGTGCAGAGTAGCTCTTAGCTCATGAATGTAAATGATGTTGCAAAATCAACGATTATCACGTAATATTAGTTGCAAAACAAAATATCAAAAGAGTTATACGAATGTTACTTATTATTATTATTTAATAACTGAATAATTACAAATTTGTTATTATTTGTTAACGTTACAACGCGTCATATTATTACCACAAAGTAAGTCAAAAGTTGCACTATGCAAAGAAATTTATCACGATGCCACTTTTTCTTGTAAATAATCTTTTCCTCGTGCAGTTTTTTGAGATGCTATAAAATGAAAGTTAAAGCTCATGTTGCCTTTCCAACAACTCGTAGCTTGAATGGCATTTCTAAGACAGAAAATCATACCGCGTTATGATTCTGCGTCAGAAATAATGATCTCAGTTGTGGTTTTCGCAACGATGTGAACTGAATTCCACGTTGACAAAACTAGGCGAGGCGGAAAGCAGGTGAGCGCGCGTAACGTTTCTGCACGCAAACCGGCTTTGCAGAAGAACCAATTCTACAAAACGTCATGGCGATTATTATAAAAGGGACCATTATAATATGTCGTAGCAGTGTCAGCGCAAAGTACTGCCGAGTTATCGCCGATTTTCTGTACGTCCGAGCGAGCATTTTACTTGTACTATTCTCTCACGGTTCCAACGATATTTCGCGTTCCAACGATTTCGACGCAGTACTTTGTGTTTTATTGACGGTCAAACGACCTGCGCTGCTATTAATTTGTAGTAGGTAAAATCAGTTGTAACCCCTCTGTAACTTTATTCTTTTCTATAAAGTTTCGACTGAAACAACGTTATTATTTTGAAAATTCGCGTCTTTTGTTAAAATCATTATTTTTTCTCTTTATAAAATAAATAGTTCTGATAAAAAAGAGAAGGATGTTTCGATATTTATTTGAGAATTTTGTATATAATACTTTTATACAACTCACTTATAATTCATGTAATTTTTATAATTGTGTTCAGTTCCTGCTAAACTTTAATGAAAGAACATAAAAATATTGAAAAATGATTTTGAAATGTAAGCTATTTAATTAACGAACGATATTGCAAAATTCGTCAAATGTATATTACACTACAATCTTTCAACAAAAAGTAAAATAACGCTTTCTAAAGCAAGCATATAAATAATTTATTATAAAGAAAAACTGAAAAAACAATGTAGTACTTTGATTGATGTAATCTAAGCCTTTCTGTTAGTAAGTTATATCCATGGTTGGTTCATACTTGTTGCAAGTGCATCACGACCAGGATTTTCCGCGATACATCTTCATGCTATTTCGCCAGTGAATTTTGTAGACAGAAGGATCTACGAACGTGAAGGCGGTTCGTTGAAAAAAACGACGAAGAGGACATGGAAAATGGTGTGGGAGTGGGGAGGTAGCTTGCATCCCCGCAGGCGGTCGCGGCGACGTTATTTATTGCTCGGGCCGATGAGTGTCATTTAAAATTTCGATATAAATTAATTTAAGGGGGTAAAGGGGGTTTCCAGGACGGTCGCAGTGGTACGGGGCGTAATGGCTCGGAAAATGAAGTTCTTGTAGCCACGCCGAGAGAGAATCTCGCTCGCCGTCAACCCTCCGCCTCTCCTGTCCTCCGCTCTAGCACCCTTGCGCCTCTTCGCCACCTCGAGCGTGTGCCGTCCTCCTTCATCCCCCTCCCCTCGCGCGAACCTTCAACTTCATCCCCTTTCATCCTTCTATCCCCGTACCTCTCTGCTCTTATACCCGGTCTTACCCGTTCGCTCGCGGAGACTCAACATTGCCTGGTGAAATATCCCTTTGCCTCCGCTCCGCCAAGCTTCTATCCACGCCCAAGCACTCCGCCTCGCCATTATCTTAAGTAAACAGACTACCTGCGCGCCGGGGAATTCCAGATAAAGTCACATGTTATCAAAATCCACCCCCGAGCCGCCCCCGCAACCCTGCCGTTCGCTCGCGGCCGCCCTCAAAGCGTCCTCCGAGCGCGTAGCCTGTCGTTAATTCCGTTAAGTCGCGGCCTTACGTTCAACGCGGCAAGCAGCAGCCTGCGAAATCGCTCGATTCCGGAGAACGACAGTGCGCCGCTTCTAGCGGAAGTCGAGTGTGTCCTAATAAGGAATCTCGAAATGTGATATCGGCAGTCGCTCAGACGGACTTCCTCCCTTCCGTTTGCGCACATTGCGATTAATCAAGAGACATTTTCACGCCGATAAGATTTCACGAGAATATTCGCACAACGAGAAGATCGAAGTTCTTATTCTTACATTACCGGCGTGTCACTTTTGAAAGGGATTTACGAAGTCGAGTATCCGCATGGTTTTCGATAGAAATTTCCCGACTTTCCGATTTTTCAATTGACGTTCCATATGAAATTTACTGAGATTATTTACATTGTAAAAGATAAAATGTTAATTTTAACTTAAAGACGTATAGTGGAAGTAAAAAATTTAGTCAAAAATTGATATTTTTGTGTTAATTTTAACATTTTTGCATGTCTCAGAAAGTCCACTATACGTCTTTAAGTTAACATTAACATTTTATTTTTTACAGTGTAACTATATATAATGATATTTTTTAAATAAGATTGTAAAGCCAGTGTGGCCAGATTTTGAGCTACTTTTGTATTATCATGCTGCATTAGCTGGCTACACCGCTGTATCGTCAATGTAGCGTTAAAATAGCCCAAAGTAGCTCAAAGCTATTTATACTAGGTTGCCTTATATTATTATATATTATTAGTTTGTTACGCACGCGTGAAATTTAAATATTTTCTATTTAAAACTTTTATAATTAAAGTCACCATTAGCTAAAATTTGTCCGCTAAGATGATACCTAAAGATAGCCCAATTGATTATAAGTAGTTCAATCTGGCAACGCTGTTATAAAGTAGATAACGTTATATGTGAATAACGTGATTAAAACTCTAAAACGGAAAATTTCGTGGATTTAAAGTCAATCTTTTTCAGACAATATTATATTTAATGAATTATTAAGTAAATATTTAACTTCTTAACATGTGTCACTATCTTGACAATTATATTAATTTAAATTATATTAATTTAAATCATATTAATAATTAAAATTACTCTTCGTTTTCTTTCTTGCTTTATGAACGAGATATTCTAAAAATCAACGAGTTTATATTTCATCACAAAGAATTTGAATTTAAAGAGAAAAAAATTAAAAAGTAGTTTTCCATGTGCATTATAATTATAATCAACTTATAGCGATCGAGAGAGAATTCCGCTTCTGTTTCTCCATAATGAGCTCGAGAAAAAAAGACACAAAAATTAATCAAAAAGTAACAAATTTTTTTTCAGAACGTAATTACGATGCGACGGGAACGAAAGTAACAGAGATTCTCGCGTGGGATTCTCTCGCATTCAATCTCTTCAACCTCGGGAGATCGTAAGTATTCCCGGGGTGTCTAGGCATGTCGCATGAGGCCAAGAATTGTCGGTATGTGGCTCCAGTGTCCTAGTATGGCCGCTACAATCAGAGTGGCACGCGCTCTCGACCACCCACCCGTCCTCCGTGTAGCGTCCCAAAGCTTCCTTAACCTCCCTCTAGAACCTCCCCCGGGAACCACGTCCACGTCGACGACTAGACTAACCCCGAAGAGCGATTCCCCAGCACTTCAGCGATTCCCGAGAACGCATCCCCGCCCACAGTCGTTCCCTGTCCTCTTAGCCCTCTGTGCGAATACCCAAAGACGAGCGGCTGGATACCGGATGCACACCGTTGTATGCATTCCCGCGGATACGGTGCATATGCCGTGAGGAACGCCGGAAGTCGGTTCGTCCGCAATCTAATCATACCGGTGTGTGCGCTATTCTTTCGCTTTTGTTCATTTTATCTGTTTATTTATTTTTTTTTTTTAACGAGTAACACAATGTCAAAGATCTCTTGACAAAACAATTACTGTTCAGTGAAAATTGCAAATTAGTATTATTAAAACTGTGTACCTCAAAGAGCAGATTCTTCCTAAAGATTTTAATTCTCTTAATTATTATGAACGAGATATTCTCAAAACCAACGAGTTTATATTTAATTACAAAGAATTTCAATTTAAAGAGATAAAAATTAAAAAGTAGTTTTCCATGTGCATTATGATTATAATCAACTTATAACGATCGAGAGAGAATTCGATTTTCAAGAATTTTTAAGATATGAGATTGAAAAGTACTCAATTAAAACATTTAGGAAAACTTAAAGTGTTTTAGCCACAACATTTTACAAAGTATCACAAAATGAATTGTTTTATTTTTATTGCTTATTAATTCAGTATTATTTTATTGCTTATTAATTCAGTATCAATGTATAAAAATACAATTTATAAATTACTCCTATTTATTTTAATTTTAATTTTGCTTAATTTAATTTTAATTCTTTTATTATTAATTCTGAATTGATGTATAAAAATAAAATTTATAAATTGCTCTCTCTCTCTCTCTCTTCTATAATTTATTTTAATCTTCTATTTATTTTAATTTTAATTTTGATTTTGCTTAATTAAATTTTAATTTTACTTAGTTGCAAGTCCGGAATATTAATTTAATAAAAACTGTCTACTATTCAGAAATTTGCTCACAATCAGCTACATTTGTCATTATTGCAGCGATAAAAATTTAAACTGATATCATAGCAATTTTTTTACATATATTATTTTTTAAGGTCTCTAAAATTGTTAAGTCATAGATATAAAAATCTTCTTTTTAAAATAACAACTCAATAGTTGCTGTAATTTCAATTGAAATTTTGACACATAAATAAAAAATGGGATTGAGAAAGAAAAAATCCACAAGAGCAGTTTAAATATATGTTAAACATAATAATCTAAATTCGATTATATGAACTCTACCGATTAACATAAATAGAAATTTACAATTCACATTCTTATTTATTTGTTTGTGCTATAAACGATATATATATAATAAATATATATGTATAATAAATAAAATAACTAATTTTGTATATACGAGCCGATGGACTAAATTCATAATTTTTGTCATTTTTAATATAAAATCGTATACAAAATAAAAAGAAAATCTTACAAATTACATAGGCTTAGTCCGCTTTCACGGAGCTAATTCTAATTTTGCAGAAGTTTGTAGTCTCATTTATAAAAATTTCTACATATACGTATATATATATATATAGATTGCGCGTTGATGAAAGCTCAGTTTTATTCAATTGCTACCCCATCTTGATATGTCGTGCGCGGAATGTTATTAGACGGTATAAGCTTGCCGAAGCACAAAAATAGTAGATATTGTATCTTGAGACGTCGTAAAGAAAACAAAGAAACTTGAACGTTGGTATTTAAGAATTTTCCGTACTTTTTCCTCACGATTATGGTCACAGCATGGAACTCATGGCACGCCTCCCATCCCCTTCCCATGTATAAACCCCGAGAGAACGCATTCCCATCTATCCCTCCGCTCGATATCATTCCGTATATCCAAGGACATCCAGCTGAATGCCGGAGGAACACCATGCCATACATTCTAATGGAACAGAACAATCGCCAGATTTTTTTTATGGTATTCCTCCCTTGATTGCATAATATCTAATATTGCTTGAATGCACATATCATACTTTGCTTAATTGTCAACAATTATATCAAATCATATTCCAATTAATTATTCGTTATTAATTATTATAATTAGTCAAAACAATGTTATTATATATAAAAGAGAATTATTACTAAATTTATTTTGAAAAGAATATAACATCTTATATACAAAAAGCAAATTTAACAATTTAATACTTTAAAATATATATATTTTAGTTTAAACTTTAAAAAAATCCTAGAAAGTATGATTTTAGGAGACGTATATAAAATTGTATAGAGATATAATTTGATAAAAATGTTCGTTTGAAATTTTATGAAAACATAAAATGAGGAGCTGTGTAGTGACATGGAAATGAGACGCATATTCGTACGTGTTCTTCCACATAAACTTTTATAATCGCATTTACTATAAATTCCGAGATAGCATTGTTCTCGGTTTTGCCAGGAAAGTTTAAAGTGTTGCGTACTCATAACGCGCCCAATTGTGAAGTAGTGTGATCACACGATCTCAATGCCATTTGCTTAGCTTACAACGCCGCATAAACATCATGAATAATACCGAATATGTATATTACTTTGTAACTCACAGCAACGGCAATCATCACTGTCCCGATTATCTCGCCCCGGGTCCTTCCGTCTTCTCATTTCTGCGTAGATAGTTCCCAGTTCTCGTATCCGGACCGCTTTCATCTCGTTTCAATATCCGGGATTCTGAGAAGATAGGCAAAACGAAACCGTGATAATGGCGACGCAAAAAAGTGATTTTTCATGAAACTGTAATTTGTGCTAATTCTATCGAATCGCCGTGAAAGACGTGTGGTTTTATACTAGAAAGAAGTTATAAATAATGAGAAATGCGTATAATGTAATGTTAGATACCTATTGACGCCAGTTTGTGAATATTTTCCGAAAATTCAAGCCGTAAAATCGAACGCGCGTCCGTTGCGTCATTTATCTCTGAATAAAACGCGAGATTATGGCGCGATCCGCGCGATTGCGCAATCTCGCGGTCATCTTCATGTATTACCGATCGTGATTTCACGCTCTAATGATAAGCGCTCGATTCGCTATTCCAAACGAATAAATTTATGTAATGAAAATGAATAATTAAACTTTTTAGCTTTGAATGGATTAATGAATACTTTAATAGAGAATTTAAAGTATATTAATTTTTTACATATATATAATAACTAATTTATAGTCAACTTATGCTCAATAGAAATGTTAAATGAACAACCTATAATTATTACACTCAAAAAAGTGATCTTGCAATTATTATCTAGTGAAAATTATCTAAGTACAAAAAATAGCTAAAATAGATAAATTTCTAGCAAGCACTACGATATTGGATATGTATTGCATCTATAAATTTTTTAATATTAAATTATATATTAATTTAAAGTTATATAATTATTATTTTCTACTTCAAAAAAATTGAAGGAATTTTAGATAAATTTCAAATATTGTTTTAGAAAATTGAAGACTTAAGAATTAAATTCTTTTTTAGATAGGAACATTCCGCTCAGACAAACTCAACATTGCTGGAAAGATGGGAAAAATATATGAGCGTCGTTTGGAACAGCCAACGCCAAATGTGTCTTTGGGAGAAGTCATTCTGAACAATTTGCGCGAGAACGGCGATTATATTTATGCAGTATGTGCCATAATTACAAAACGTATAGTGGCGATTGCCAATTACGGGCTTGCTAAATAATAACACGACGTAATAACGGTGTTTACAATGTTTTTTCGTAATGCCATCGGTGCTAATCACCGGAAGCAAAATTCATGAATTCTGTGTCTAAATTTTCCTTGTTACATTATGATCTTTTATAATTGATCCCCGACCTGTTCACGTAGTATTTGTCAATAAAAAATATATTTTTTACACTTTATATGCTGTATAAATATTACTTAAAACTTCTTTCGTACATTTATTCAATTCAATCCGTCATAAAAAATTGTCAAAAATTTTGAACAATTTAACTCTTCAGTCTCTTTAACGTGTAAATTAAAAAAAAAAATATTTTTTATTCTGTCTAGACTATCTCATAATTACATCGACTTTATATAATTATAAAGAGACATTGTTTTTTTTTTAGATCGATGGATCAACTGGTAATCAGATGACATGTAGAGAATTGCTCGAGAAAAGTGTGAAGCTCGCAAAGTTCTTGCAAAGATACGGAATAAAAATTGGGGACAGAATTGCCATTGCAACTGAAAATCGATTAAATTTTTTAATATCAGCTTGCGCTATTTCTTATCTCGGTGCTATATTAGCACCGTACAATCCTTCATATACAGAATGTAAGTAAAAAAGTATTATTATGTATGTAATATATATTTATATGTTATAATATTTATATAGTATGTATATAATATACATATAATATTTATATACATGCATATATTGTCTGTATTATACATATCATTTCTTTATAAAAGTAATCATGAATTTTACATATGTATCTAATGATGTTATCGGAAATGATCTGTATCTAATATCAACAAATATAATGACTTGTTTGTAATTTAATTCGATTTAACTATACGAGTAATTATTGATACAATATCTGCCAAATTTAAATGCTAATTAATTTTATCGTTTAGATGAATTTCAGCACATATTGAATATTGCGAAGCCGCGTATTGTCTTCGTGTCTGAGCGCACCGAAAGTGTCCTCGCTAAACTCCTACCACAGCTATCCTGGAAAGTGGAATTAATGCAGCTGGATGATCAATCGCTCACGGCAAACGTCCGTACGTTGACGGATATATTAAATAATGAACCTGATGTAAACTACATGGAATACAAACCTACAGATATTGGTGACACCAGCCGTCATCCATGGGCTATTCTTTATTCAAGCGGAACCACAGGATTGCCAAAAGGAGTAACGCTGTCTCATAAAAATCTAATGGCGTTTTTAGTAAAAATGCGGCAAGTTTTATATACATCCTTTTATTGATCATTTTTTTAGTCAACATTTTTTAACAACAGTGAAATTAATACGAATTTAATTAAAAACGCACACGTTAAACGTGTTTGGTTTAAAGAGAGATCTAAATATAACATAAAATATAATTATATCATACTAATTATTTAAAAGTAAAATTTCCAGACTATCTCTAACTGAAATGTTAATGCTAATTTTAACTTTATAATTCATTTGCAAACTGTGCATGTATAATACAATCGTACGAAAAAACAAAATGCTATTTTCTCGCTTGAAAATGTGGTTAAGGATTTGATTCTATAACTCAAATATGATTTTAAAACGCAGCAAGCCCGAATACTTGGACGCAAGAAGTGGCGATAGAATGTTGATGCTGCTACCGTTTTATCATGGCTACGGGATAGGCACGATGATGATTGGTCTTATCTCGAAGTGCACCATGATCATAATGTCCGCCTTCGACCAGAAACTCTTTCTAACCCTAGTACAGAAACATAAGGTCACCCATCTACCGGTAGTGCCACCGATTTTAACGTTCCTGGCGAAACATCCGCTAGTGGATAGATATGACTTTCGCAGCGTGAGAGAACTCATCTGTGGAGCGGCTCCGCTCGCGAAGGACGTAAGTTTTCTTCTGTCATCGTGAAGTTTGTCGTTCCTCTACCTACCGAACCCTTCCTCGGCCAAGTTATCAAGGCAAGAAAAGCAGCCATCGGCGGGACTAAGTGCCGAAGTGAGTCCTTGATGTCGCGGCTGCGGCGAGAGGATCGGAAAGACTGCGAGAGGAAGTCCCGGAGAGTCGTCGCATTTTCACTAGACACGGCTCGGGGAGTAACTTTATCGCGTTCGTTTTTGTTTAACCAGTTCACAAAGTCGCTAAGGAGAAATAGAAGGAGAAGAAAATAAAAGGCTGCATCGCGAGTTCGCAATCGCGTCTTTCGGAAAATGCGAAACTGATCTCTTATCGGTGGGCGAGATAAAGGGAGGAAGAGGATAGGATCTCAAAGTTTCGAAGACCAAACATGTCTCTGAACTTAAACGTCTCCTGAATACTGTTTTCTTATAGTTGCCTTTGTCTCTCTCATATAATTGAGATACTATTGTGGCAATACGGACATTGAAAATAAGAAGAATACCATAAAATATTTGTATATTAATTTTTATATTGAATGAAGTTTACTCTGCTAAATTCTGTTTCTGTAATAATAATTACAAGAATAATTCTTTTTATAAAAATTAAATACAAAAAAAATAATACATAATAGAAAAGTTTGGTCACAAGATTCTATGTTTATCAAATCATTAGTAACGTATATTTAAAAAAAAAACAAACTCTGAACTGTTAGTTATACTTTATTAAATATCAAAAATATAATTAACATTCAACATAGCCACCTTTAGTTTTGATACAAGCTTTAAGATGCTTCGGGAATGTATCAATATAGCCGCGCATTCTTCTACGGATAAATTCTCTCAGGCAGCCAGTAGAACGGTTTTTAGTTCATCAACTAATGAAAATATTTTGATGCAAAATCTTAATATATGTTATTATTATACGTTAATTACCGAAGTAGCAACATGACATTATTTGCTATTATTTTGATATCAAAATGACGACAAATAATAATATTAGTTTGCTTTTATATTGAATGAAATTTGTGCTGGCGTAATGATTTAATTTAAACACACAAACCTTTGTTACACAAACTTTTTATCATCCTAAAAATGAAAAGTTTTGGCATCCGGTGATGGATTTCAAAAGATAATATTACAATATAATATTAATGTGTGGTATCCTTAAATTATTTTACAAGTCAAGCTAATGTTAATCTTTTTGCATTAATTAATTTTAGAAATTGAAAAGAATTAATTCTTGCTTGCTCAAGTTCAAAAACAATGGTGAAATTTAAAGTAACTTATCTTTTCTTTTTCTTCGCAGGTTGAAGCTGCAGTAAAAACTCGCCTCGGCATAAAATACATTCGCAACGGTTATGGCATGACGGAATTATCGATAGTGAGCGGTGTTAGTGGACGCAACGACGACAACGATTCTTTCGAGAATCTAGGAGTCGGACTACTTGTGCCTGGTTTACTCAGCAAAGTGGTCGATCTTGAGACACAAGAGACGTTGGAGGCCGGTAAGATGGGCGAGATCTGCTACATGGGAGAACAAGTGATGCTGGGTTACTGGGACAACCCTGAGGCGACCAGACAGACCATCGACCAGGATGGATGGCTTCACACCGGTGACATCGGCTACTTCGACAACAAGAATAGATTGCATGTAATCGATCGTATCAAGGAGCTGATCAAGTACAAAGGCTACCAAGTCGCACCGTCGGAGATAGAAACCGTCCTACTGTCGCATCAAGCGATAAAAGATGCCGCGGTCGCCTCCAAACCCGATGAACGTGATGGGGAGGTTCCAGTGGCTTTCGTAGTAAAGCAACCCGATACCACAATCACCGCCCAAGACGTGCAGGAGTTTGTCAAACGTGAGTTATCATTCAGTCTGATCTTTTTTGACATCTCTCGCAGGATTATTAAAATGTCATCCATCTAGGATATTATTCATTTCTCTCACTATGAAAGTCTTGGGCGTACTATTTTATTCTATTTATAAGTAATAGGTACTTCATTTGGCTTCTCATCACAGTGACATTTCAATTTTAGATTTTCTCTACACTTTGAACAAGCTTGAAAAAAATAAGTTAAAAAAACATATCAAAGTGGATTTAAAAAATATATAGAGGTATACATATAGATTGTTAATAAAAAATTATAAATTTAATAAATTGTTCACAACAATATAGTAAAATTTATTCCGTACGAATGTGTTATCGCATTCAAATTTAAATGTGTAAGTAAAACACAGTGCCAGGAATGAACGCATGATATAGTGGCAGGATTTAACATTGCGTTACATTATTAACGGCATTATTAGTTATTAGCGACGTAGTATTGTAATAATATTAAATGCTGTGATTAAAATTGTTAGTTATCTCTGCTGTCTCTGTAATTTAAATGTACGGTACAGTGAGAGCGTGGAAATATTCCGCCCAGTCTTGACATTGCGTTTTAATAAACGCGAGCCGAGGGACGATCTGTATATACATTAAGCAATTCAATTTATCTTGCAGAGAAACTGTCGCATCAAAAATGGCTGCGTGGCGGGGTGGAATTTGTCGATGCCATACCGAAGAATCCTTCCGGCAAAATCCTACGCCGCGAACTTCGAATAATGATCTCTAAATTGTAATGGTAAAAATCGCATGCCGATGAACTTGTTACAAGTATAAATCTCCTTCGATGAAAACCAAAAAAATTAAATCAACAAAATATAATAATTTATAATACTTTTAATATCAAGAGAAAATTAACAATCGCAAAAAAATGTGCTATAGTGTGTATTAAGAATATGGTTGTGTTAACGAACGTCTCACTGCGGAGAAGAATAATTAAGCACGACGGAAGAAACGTTGCAGAAACGCAAATTTATTGCAGCTTGTTGTCACGTTGATTAATTCATAAGTAAACCGTTGAACAACCGTGACCGATTAAATACGAGCGCTTGGTGGACCAGTTCTACCCTCAAAATATAACAGAAAGGTACAGCAAGAGGTTGTTTCGAATTATATTACATGATATCACTCTTGTGCCAACTTGCGATGCTACGAAAATAAGCGAAGAAACCTGTTGCATTACGTACGTCGACGAAAAACGTACGAGCACACACACGCGCATGTTCTCATATTTCATCGATATCTAACTATATTTTCTTCCTTTGTGACGATACAGAGTTTCTTATCGATCCTCATGTGTTTTCCAATGAATCTCTAGATGTAATAAGTACTACATCTATGAAATCTACATAGTAATTCGAAAAATATCTGTAACGAAATTAATTCTTTAAATAAATAATGAAAATTACAATAACCGACTTTGAAATCTTTCGCGTTAAATTGCGACCAACAGTAACAGTCTTCCATCGTCAATTTCTACCCATTGAGAACTTCACTTTATAACAAGTAATTTGATGAGATAATAATACGATATATGTAAAAACTGATCTAAGTTTTTTATTCTGTAACTATTCTTAAGTTTTTCATTTTCTGGTTAACTGCGGTTAAATTTAACTTGTGATTAAACTTGTAGTTAATTTGAACCTGATGTTTTATTCAATGGGCTTCATCTATGATGATGTCATGAGTGAAGCTTATTGGGTGAAACACGTTAAGACTAACTGCAAGTTAACCAGATAATAAAACACCGGGCCTTAGGTCCATCAATTCCACAACTCACGGTTAACTCTTAACCGAGATTCAATGTATTCCTCATGTCTTTCCAATTTTAGAATTGGAAAGAGATAAGGAATAAGTAATTAATGACAGTATCGGTTACATTGCGCAGATTTTATACATATAAACAAGCTACGACAAAGATATCAACTTATCATTAAAAGTTAAATAAGAGCCTCAGTTAAATTTTTCAGATGGATTCAGCTGAAATTCAAATGCATGTCATGCGTTACGAGCTTTGAGCGACTCAGCATAACTGAAATTCTAATCCCTCACAGAATTTTTTTAGCAGAAACAGGTTGATTTTGAAAAAGAAAAATTATTCGAACTTTTGTTCGTCATGCTGTTCTAAATGCATTCTGCGAACGATAATTGATCATAATTGATAATGGCTGCGTCGCTTAACGGAATAGTTAACCATTATCGGAAAAGTGCGGCACAAATTGCCGGCGGTTTTGACGAATCAACGGGATTATCGATGTCCGGTATCGGAGAAATTTAAATTTCACGCCGTGGACACTCTCTCGTATATGGTCCCTAGATAGTACGCGAAGATACGTATGTGCACACGCGCGTAGAATGTGCACGCATACGCGTATGCATCCGTCGACAGTTATGTGTACGTGTTCATGCCTCGCGTTCCTGTTGATTTAATTACGACGATTGGCCTGACAAATCTAATTGACGTGCATCAATTATTTGGGCCGCGTTCGAAGGCCGTTTAATTCCCTATCCTCTTCCTGACGAGGACACGGTTTCGCAGTAATCCCATTTTTCAGGGGGCTTTCTCTCTCTCTCTCTCTCTCTCTCTCTCTCTATCTCTCTCTCTCTCACTCTTTGTGAAATTTCGATTATCATTGTGTCGTTGAGTCGGTAGTGGCCTCCACTTAGGATTTAGTCAGTCTGGACAGATTTATAAAGACTAAGCTTAAATGAATATTCTTCTAGAGTTTTATTATTGTGAGTTACCAGTGCAGATAATAATAAAATATTTAATTTTAAGTTTTCGCAATAAATTATATACAGTTTACATTTTAAATGATGCTTATCAGCATCATTATTAAATTGACTATTAATTTAATTTATATTATTATATACTTTAAATTTAAATATTAACTATGTAAGCCTCCGCAGTTGTTAGTGTATTAATAATATATTTACAAGACACGAGTTTGTATATTTGACTTTCGCATTGAAAAGGACTCAAACCCAGAGTTGAAACGTTTGCGGTTAACTCCGTTGGTAAGTACATTCCAATTGTTTGCGAATTATACCTTATCATCTTATAAATATTGTATATTGTTAGCGCACATTAACAACCGGCAGAGGCTCATTTAAGTAATTTACTTATATTTGATTTATTATTAGGGAGCCATTATTATTTTAATTATTATTTTATTTCAGTTTGTGATTGCGTTTCAAGTCCGACAAATCAAATCGGCGCAGTGCACAGTTTATAGAACTAAAAAAAATGTTTAAAAATTTAATTAAAAAATTCATACATGAACATTATTAAACAGCAAAATCCGCTTTTGGATCGAATTCTGGGGATTCTTTCTCTTATTTATATATTAAAATATTTAAAATCAACTATAATTGAGGAAAACAACTAATATAATTATCATCATCGTATATAGCCTAAATATAGATTACAATTTCTTTATGTATATAGATACTCGATCTACAATCGCATAAAAGGTATATGGTAGAAAGCGTTGAGCCCGTTTCATAATTTGGGATATTCCTATTTGCGTACCGTTGCACACCGAACGAATAATCCATAATCGCGTATTTGCCACGCCCAATCGTGTGCCTAATTATATGAAACCAGTCTGTACACGGTGTACGATACTAATGCAGCAAATTATCTGCGCGTACGCCGTTATTGGGATCACCGTGACATACACGTGGGTTCGACTACTGAAATCTGCGTATTTAGATGGGGAGGGGTTCGCCAGGGGTCGAGGCCGGCGATAAATTACCGTTGATGGAACGAATTTTCAAAAGCGTTACTCGCGGCTTACTCTTAGCCGGATTACCGCTTCGTTTAAGCGGCGAATTTTCACTGTGCGCATTCGCAGATTTTGGAAAATAAAAGCCACGATTATTTTCACTTGGTGAAGGGGATACCTATGAAACTGCAATGCGGACTTGCGTACAGTACAATGTCACCTGTTTTAAAAGTTTATTTTGAAGGGCGATTACAACTTCACTGCAAATTCACATCTTATTTAAACTTGATAATTTATTATGAAGTCGACCGTGTTTTATCTCGCGGTAAAATTGTCTATATTAAAAATGAAATCGTTACGAGAGAGGTACCAGTCGTAATATAACAAAATATCACGTCGTAATGCGTAGCGCACGGATGGAACATTCGCATCGAGTGCGCGCGTGCACATATATGAAATACTTGACTGTACTCAGGAAATGAGATCCGAGTCTATCTGCGCGCAATCAGATATGGGAATTCGCGTGCCTCGTGGATATTCAGGTATTCACAATGGCCCAGATTCGTGCCGCACACGCTTGACATGTTGTTCGCGACGTTAATCAGTGCAAACGATTATTCCTCTCAGGTTCTTCTTCATCGGTATTTGATCGTCTCGTACTTTTAGGCGCGTCTCTATACGAGCGAGACACTAGGTATTGAAAATGATTATTTGAGCGATAACAAGATAAAAAACTTGGTTTTTGATAGTGAAGTTTTCGAACTAACGGATACTTCTCTTTCATAAATCTATAAAAAGCAATAGACAAAATTTTTTTAAGTAAATAATTTATTAAGTAAAAATAGATAATAAGTAAAAGCAGATACAAAATAAATTTATTATGTAAAAATAGATATTAAGTAAAAAAAAATAGATACAAAATAAATTAGCAGAAAAATAGAATATTGTAATGGGCGTCTTAATAAATTATTTTCAAGTAAATAATTTATTAAGACGCCCATTACAGTATTCTATTTTTCTGCTAATTTATTTTGTAAAAAAATTTATTCAGCAGACATGGCAGTGTCAAGTATTAGATTTATACATGTATATTTTTAAAGAGGTTCTCTAGTCATTTGACATAATATAGCAACTTGATCAAATTTTGAGAATAAATTTGTTATAAAAATAGAGGCATTCCTAAATTAAAAAAAATTTTTTTTACCATCTGGATCGAAAGTTATTTCAATAAAAAAAGTAATATTTTTTAAATTTGTACTCTAATAGAAATATATGAAAATGTATTACAAAATAATGATAAAAATCTCCATTTTTTTATATAAGTATTATGTGAATTCAAAAATACTTATGTAAAGTTACACATTGAGATGCAAACAAAATTAATTGTTCAGTAAATAAACAAAATTTTTATTTGTTATAAACTAATTGGTGAATCTCAATGAAACTTTGCATAGGTCCTGTTTAGTACTTAAAAATAATAAGTCAATATGTTTAGTACTTAATACGTTTATATAAATAAATTCAGATTTTTGTTATTATTTAAAAAATTTTTGCTTATAACAATAAAACTAATAACAAATAAAATAAATAATCTATAAAAATGTTGCTCAATGAAAACAGAATGTTATGAACACAACTTTCACATGTATGTTTAAAGCGTAAATATTAATATATATGTTTTATGACTGGAGAACCTCCTAAAATGAATTTATAACAAAGGAAAATTTCACGATAATGTCATTATCGATTGTCGAAGACATTTATTACGAAGTAACGACGACCGACGAAGCGTGATAGGAATCGTCCACCCTCGAGGAATGCATTCGCGCATCGGTCGAATCCGCGATGCACTTAAACCAAAGCGCAGCTGAAAGGGCACAAAACGGCAGAGGCGACGCAGTTGGCCGCAATAGCGATAGATAGCGAGATTTGGGCATAGCGAGCGGCACAATACATGCTCGCGCCGGGCCTTCAGAAAATGAGATACGATAGGAGGGTGAGTACGAAGGGGTTGAGGAAGGTGAAGCGCGAGGAAGCGGGGAAGGGTGAACAGGAGGAAACCGGGAGAGGGGCCTATCACTCGGCTAGATCCAATACAATGCGAACTATTGTACCCACGTTTGCCATCCACTCCAATTCCTGGCGTGGAGATATGCAGTCGAATCGGGGGCTGCACTTCGCGCGGGGGTGGTACACGCGTACTATATGTATATAGGAAAGTACGAGGGTCGGAGAGTTAGAAAGGTAGAGAGGTAGAGAGAAAGAGAGAAAGAGAGAGAAATTTATTCAGTTCAGCGAGTAGTTTCCTGGAGCGTACTACAAAAATTAAAATGTAAGCAGAGAGGAAAGAGGATTACGAACATGTATATATTTATTCAGATTATACAAATATTAGGAAACAAATAAGATAGATATATATTCTTCATATCGCTCTTTGTATTCATCAGGAATATAATATTATTTAATAAATTGTCTGTATAAATTACGGTTATACATTAAGACTAACAATTTTACATTAAACCGTTATAAATAAAAATAAATAAATATTAACAATTTTCTATGATTTTAATATCTTCGAGTTTTTCTTAGAAAATTATATAATAATAAACATGTTTATTGCAAAATCTTGTTCTAGTAACGATAAGTAAAACTTAAAATGGAGAAAGTGAAATAAGAAGACAAAACGCGGGTATGGAAAAATACAGAGTGAGGCAATAAACAAGAATAAAGGATAAAAAATAGTACAAGTGTGGAGAAGTAAAGCTTCAAGAAGTAGGAAAACAAGAAACACATAAAAATAGAAAAATAAGAATCACAGCTCAGGTGCGAAAAGAAAAAGGAAAAAACCATCGAGTCAAAAATGTAAGAGTGATGAAAATGAAAGGACAAACGCGGAAATGAGAAACCTTAGGGAAAAAAGAAAACAGCAGAGAAGGACGAGTGCATAGCGGGATAAAGTAAAGGCGAAAGAGAGAAGAAGGACTAAAATGAGAGAACAAGTATAAAAGGGAAAGAGAGAGCATTAACATTTTTTTTTCTCTTCAATTGCTCTTCCTGCCGGGGATGCAGCCGGCCAGCGAGAAACGTGCCACACTTCCCAATCTCTTTCTCCCTCGGTCGTTCTCCATAATTTAAAGTAATTTCGCAGCGCGGTACACGAACAACCGCACGTTAATACCCCCTACCCCACTGCCTGGACCATCCTGTCTGTTCTACGCCACCGCTACCGTTCGCCCTTGAGCAACGTATGCAGTGCGGTCACGTTCCCGGGGAAATCATGCCGCTGCCGAAAATGAATTGTTATTACGACGACGATGTAGTGTCAAGTGCAACCCCGGGGGTCGATCTACGGCTCGCCACCCGACCCGGGTGTCCATTCCCACGTGATGTATAGGCTGCGCCCGGGATTTACGTGGTCCGGCGGTCACGTTGACGTAAAATTGCCGCGCCGAGAAGAAGATATTAAATAGTCCCGAGGATTATTGACGCTCGAGCGAGGTGAGACTGGTGAGAGCGCGGGAAAATCGAGTCTCCTCCTCCGAAGGAGAAGATCGGTACATCATGATGAACAGCGCCGATCGTGATTCACTGTGACTCGATCTTTGCACCCGGATGAAGTGGAATCGATATTTCACGGTTAACGAGGGTTCATTTGACCGTCACTGCTTATTATAATGAACGAGCCCGTATATCTGACCACGGGTCGCGATGGCGGAGGGGAAGGATCGGCGTCAACGGAAGGGCCGTCAAGTCGGAGCAGAAACGACCGAGAGAGAGAGAGAGAAAGAGAGAGAGTGAGAGAGAGAGGAACGCCGAAGGGGGTGGACGGCGCGCGAAGGGTGAGAGGAGACAGGCGTTTACGTGCGGCAGACATCCGATGATGCATAGTTGCTGTTGACATGCTGGAACGTCAGGCTCACATGACCTCTCGAGCGCAGCCATTATCCACAAAGCGCAATGCCTCCCCCTCTCCCTCCCCTTCCTCCGGCCAACCCCTCTTCCATCACGTGCCTGCGTTGCCCGTCCCCTCTGACCGTCGAATTGGGACAATAACCGCTCCACGAAGTCGTGTTATAATTATTAGCCGGTTTTCACGAGTCCACCTCTCGTTATAGCGCGTTTTGCCTCTCGTTAATTGCGCAATAATGCCACTACCGGCGCGCCTCTTCGTCGTCGCTCCCTCTCACTTCCGGTTCTCCGGTCTGCGAGAGCCCGTCGACACGAGAGTGGCGCGAATTTGTAAAACGCAGTTTTGCAACACGCTGTTGCACTTCCGCAGTCGGTTGTCCTGCTGACGTTTTCGCCGGACTTTATTTACGCGTGTTTCGCGTTCAGATTGATAATGTTGCTCCGGACGCACGCGACTGATTGGAACATACCAGGTTGTGGAAACCGATACTATCCAAATGGGCGGAGATTTGTTGTGTCGATGTATGTATGTATTAGACTGTTGTTTTATCGTGCGTATCTAGCTGCTGTTTCAATTTTATTAAATTGTTGTGCAATGAAAAATTCAACTCTCTATCTTTTTTACGGTTTTTTGTAAATAATTTAATTTATTTATATGGTCGAAATCATTTCGATTATTTCCCATACATTCATGAAAAATATCTTTACTTTTCAAGCGGAACCGTTTAGAGTTTGAGAATCAAAATCCCATTCGTAAAACATATAACTCGAATAATATTTCGTTGTCGTAATCGAAATCGTTGGATTATGTAATTATATTTCGATTTTCTCCACATTTCACAATAAAGAAATTACAATAATACACGATTTATTAAGACCATATAATGAAAATCTACAACAAACAAGAAACGAAGCCTGTAACGAAGAAAGATGGATCTTAAGAAAGAAATTATAATTTTGCACAAGAAAAGGAAAAGATACATACAAACGTGTCAAGGAGTCACGTGCCTCGAATATCCATCAGACAACTTCTTGGCGCGCGTTTCTACGTGCATTTAGCTGCGGAAAAGTTTGCTTGCCAAGCGGCGCGGTACCAAATGAAAACCGCAAGTTTTCGATGACAGAGCGAATATACATTAGAGGGTAACGCGAATCGCAGTCATACTGAATCGTTATATCATAAGCGAAAAATGACACGTTAATTTTTGTTACATGTCATTTGTAAATAAAGACAATTTAGATAAAACGAAATGACAAGATCGCTTTAAAACATTTGTAAAGATGTCCTTATCCCTTTTAACCGTCAGTAAGTAGTTGTAAATGGCATATCTTTATACACAAATGTAACAAAAATTAATGTATTTTGTCTCGCTTATGATATCACGATTCAATATGGCCGCAGAGATCACTCAGGAGCCTTAAAAAATATATTTTCGATCGTAATTGGAAATGACTATTATATGCTTTAATGAAATCTATGTAATATATTATTTATGTCATCATTTTAATTTTAAAATAACATCTTTAACGATATTTTGTTGTCAAAATGATTTGATTGTCAGCTTGCTACCTAAGAAATTATATTTTTTTTACTCAATTATCATTAATTATTTATTTTCCTTTCAATACACTTATTTTAAATACTCTTTATTATTTAAATAAATTTTTGAATGTGTGTACTTAAGAAGAAAAAGAAAAAGTTCACAAATTTTGCTTTACTGTATTACGATCTATTTCTTCGGATCTCATATTTTACTATGTTTTTCTTTAAAGAAAAACTCAAATTAAAATAAAATGTGGGATTACTAAAGAAATAGTTAATAGATCGTAATACAATAAAGTGTAAGATTTGTGAACTTCTTCTTCTTCTTCTTACGTTAGGCCTCTCGTCTATGTTTAGCTCTTTCATATGTTAATTGGGTTAATATGGTGTGCACACTGATTATTCAATTGTCACAAACATCTGGGACTTATAGTTTTAATGCCAGTTCCGAACGGCAGATTTTTCGAGAGGTTTCTGTGGATAAGGATACTCTCGGAAGGTTGTCGGCTTTTTTTCAAGAGGAGATACGAGCGTAAATATTTTGGTTTCTACTGGGATCGAACCCGGGATCTTTGGCATGATAGACCAGTGCGTTATCATGCCACGCTCGTGCTCTCGAATTGTGGAGAACTTATTAATACATGTAATAATGTACCCGGGCCAGTATTGCAATTGCTACGTAATCACTTATCGAAACATAAAACTGAGGCATATTATAGACAAATATTTTTTTCAGAATGTATAGAGAACCATTATACCTACAATACGCTAGGAAAGCAATGTAGAAGAATACGATGTAATTATTGTAACGTGAACTATTTTACTATTAATATTAAAGATAAAATAAACATTCTGAGAGATCATCTAAAACACCGTCATCCAGAAAAATTAATTCAGTCTGAACAAGCGTATAAGTACACAACACATTCAAAAATTTATTTAAATAATAAAGAGTATTTAAAATAACTGTAATTGAAAGGAAAATAAAAAATTAATGACAATTGAGTAAAAACAATATAATTTTTTAGGTTGCAAACTGATTTATTTAACGTCATTTTGACAACAAAATATTGACGTACAATTTATTGACAGATTAAAAAACATATGAATTATTTAAATTGATTAATTATTTTAGTTTCACAGAATAATTATTTTAAATACATAGCGCAAAAAATTATAACCGAAATTTGTACAGAACAGCTATAAAAATATCTCATATCGCGTTTTATGACACAAAAAATAAATTAATTACATGTAATATTCAAGTACACTTGCGTTTATAAATTATAAAGTTTTAAAATTTTTGAAATTTTATATCTGATTTACTGTACAATACTACTATTTAATTGTTCTTATTTAACGAACAATTTTATTCAATGCATTTCTTTTGTATGACTTTCGACATTTTTATACATAAATTTTAATTTATACTTTAATTTAATTACTTGTCTATTATATATGAACGCTTTGATAAAATCTAGATAAAACGATGGCAAGATTTGTCATCATTTCAATCTCAAAATGACGTCTTTGACATTTTGTTGTCAAAATGATGTCAAATAATGTTAGCTTGCTACATAAGAAGCTGTATTTATAACTTTCTTTTATTACTGATATTTCCATTAATACATTTGTTTTAAATCTTTTAATATTTTAATAAATCATATATTGAATGTGTACTTACATTTGTTTCAGACAGGATTAAATTTTTTAGATGATCATATTTCTTAGATGACATTGCACAAAGCTAACAGAATTTAAAATATCAAAGGACAATAATTATACTTTAGTTTATCTGGATGCAGAATTAATGCAATGCCTCTGTAGGATTTTTGGGAAAAAGTACACGCGCGTAAGGGTGTGAGCACAAGAATTATCGTAATACTTACTTAGATTTAAGTTGTAGACGTAAGTAATTCGCGCCGGTACGTCATCGACGAAATTAGGGTCTGAGTATAAGAATTGTCGTAACACTCTAAGTAAGTGTTACGACCGTTATGACAATTCTTGTGCTCAGATCCTAATTTCTTCGACGACGCGAATGCCGCCGATTGTCCGCGCGACTTTGAGCAGAGGCCGAACACGCCAAATATCTCATTATGCTTGCCGTGGAGGCAGACATCGTCGGCTCATTCGTGCAGACCGCGCTTATTCGAGGCTATTCGAGTATCGGACGAGCGGGCTAATTGTTTTACAGCGAGACCGGGCAATCGCTTCCCTCTCTCGACATCCAGCCCGCACTTGGCGCAATATCGCAATCAGCGACCAGCGTGTCGCTGTACGCCGGGAATCGTGCCGCGAATGTCATTGTCGCAGGTCCACGGATAATCGACAATTTGATGTTTGGTCTCTAACTATGTACATACACTGTAATGCTTGTTTTACATCATCGTGATCGACGACACGCGGCTAATCTCCGAAAAACACCTCGAGAAACTTTCCACAGGGAATATTTAGTGCTTTCTAGCAAGAGACGCAGAGTATTTTCCATTTAATGATACAAGTCGACACAAATGTTCTATATACCTTTCTTTGCATTCCATGAGTAACAAAGATAGAATACTTGTATCGAGTTATGTCACCAAATAGAAAGCACTCATGGTATAATCAGTATCATTTTATCATTTGTTTGGCAAATAACAAGACAGTAACTGTGTCATCTGTGTCTGTTGCTAGAAAACACCTATTATGTGACAAAGAAAGAATTAAAGAAATTCTCTACACGATAAAACTCTAAAAAACGTGTAGATTTAACACCATGAATGTTAAATATAATTTTCATTCTGTTGGTGTTAATATAACATCAAGATGATGTGAATTTAACACTATATTAAATTATTTAAATCAGGATGTTAAATCTACACCCATAATGTTAAATTCACCTCCATTTTGGTGTTTCATGATTTAAATAATTTAATATAGTGTTAAATTCACATCATGTTGATGTTATATTAACACCAACACAATGAAAATTATATTTAACACTCATGGTGTTAAATCTACACTATAAAAATATCGACATGGTGTTAAATCCATGCTCATATTTTTTAAAGTACATTCATTCGTTTTTTAGTCCTTTTCTTTTAACGGAAAGCAATATCCGATATTGCATAAGTTAAGAACGTGAAGGTTCCTGGCATATCTCTTTACCAATTAAGACGTTGCGAGCGTAACTACGGACCACTCGAAATCACGAGTTGAATGTCTACGGTTACGCGACTCGGTTAACCCGCGTGTTTTCGGTACTCACCCGCGGTATTAATCAAGCTCTGATAGCGAACGCAATTTCATGGATCGCGGAGAAATCGGTTTCTCATTGAGAAACGCGCTCAGCAACGGATGCCTCCGCTCGCGCTCGACGAGCGCGCAAATCGCGCGATTTCTGTGCGTTTTCCAATCAACGATCGGCCTCGCCGCCGACGCTGACGATCTAATTAAAGCTCGCACGCGGAATTCCGCGCATTCCACGTGTAATCGGTTTAAACGTTTGTGCGCACCGCACGGCACCGCTTAATTTCTAAGCTAGGAGAGAGAGAGAGAGAGAGAATGCGGACATACCTTGAGCGTATATAAATCTCCGCCCCGCACGCTTATTTACGCGCGTCGTAAATATGCATTTGTCTCAAGATGTGATAATGAACCCGAGGAAAGCACCCAGGCAGCTAGTTAAACAGCTAATTAAAACGCTGTCGCAAAATTGATCGTCCGTAGATTATTATTTCAGCGGTCGACAAGCAGAAATGATTAATACACTCCGCGCACTACACGTAAATCGCGAAGCTCACAAATAAGTAAGCGTACTTTTTTATACAGATTGAAATATTCCTCGACAAATCTTCCGAGGTTTTTAACAAGATGTTATCAAAGAGAACGTCTGAACAAATTAAAACCGAGGAAGATATAAACAAGGTGAGACATATAAGACGACATAAATTATTTCATTGAATTTACTTTTCAATTCCAAGATATTAATATGGCGTTTATCCAACTACTGTAAAATTTTATTAATATAAATGTCCGGATTGTAACCACGATCGTTAAATTGATGCTCCAATATAACTGTAAATGCTATCGTCGTTAAACAGTTAAGTGCTCCCGCATAAAATTGATAGTGCTGATATCAGCTCTTTTTCATAATCGCATATTGAAATGATAACGTGCGTTATCATTAATGCGATATCAGTTAGGTTGGTCGAATGGTCCTATTTCAACGTATTAAATCAAAATTGTGTCCATGGGTAATACGGGTTCTAAAGAAAATGTTATTTCGGAAGAAGCCCTCAACGAATACGTCGAGCTGACGTATTTAAACAAAAGTGAAATTTGTCAATGCGTATATTTGATTTATTTACAATATGAATAATTTTATTAGATCATCAAAGTAATTATGTAGCAAACTTAAGCATGATTCCGCAAAAAGTTTAAATATTCTAACAAACAGATTGAACGTCTTATGTAATTAATTATTTTGATTGTCCATCAAAATTATTTTCAGATTCTGTAGCTTTTTAAATAATTCTATATACAATAATAATAAGTAAGACTATGCATTTTTTGTGTATATATTATGTCAATGACACACGTTAACGAGCAATTTGAAAAATAATCTAAAAGTGATTCAAAAGTCGAATTTTATTTATATCCTTTTACAGGATACTTTTTTTTATGAATATGTACATCAATCGTTTTTATGGTCTCTATCTTCTGTGAACTATTTATGTCCAGATAAATATAACTCTCAATTAATGTATTTTAATGTACTTATATTTAATTGTCTAACTTATCATTGTCAGGATTTATAAACGTCTCGATAATTTGGAACCAGGCATCCTCAAACAAAATCTTCATTATCGATTTTCTGTGGAGCAAATCAACAAAATTCTTCCACAGATTCACGTAAGCTCCGAATTTTACCATTACTATTTGACATTTCGATGTGCGAAATAGATTTTTTATTTTTTGTAGAATTATTTTACAATTGAATTATAATCGTATTTTGAAAGAATGGTGTTGAAAAGTTCCGGTAGCAAAGAGCATTGGATTATCACGGTACACAACGTTTTCGTTAGCTCTAAACATCGCGTATATTGCGCAGCAATAAATCCTTCTTAAGCGATGGTAAGCTGCTACCATTTTTTTTTCCTGCGAGCTAGAAATTTCGTTATTTACACGAGGTGATGATTAACTGCGATACGAGGAACGAAACATATTGTGTTTTTCAAATATTACACAGAGTATCTCAAGAGGTTGTTCTTATATATCCACATTAATTATTAAAATTTAATTAAAATTGCTGTTTCAAAAACCTATACATATATTATGATATAATACACAATAATTCCTTGATGGTATTTAACAAGTAAAAAAGTGAAACAGAATGAATATAAATTGAAAATTCTTGAATGATTCGAAAAAAAAGAAGGCTCCTGTTCATTACTATCTTAGATTGTGATATTAGAAGCAAGAAAATATATATAGAATATATTTCAATAAAACAACACTTACATTCGATAAAACCGACTTGTAAAATATATACCTATATCAAAATTCTTTTTTTCATTTTAATGCCGATTTTTTTCATTTTTCTAATTAATAAATAATTATATTTAGAAATGAATTATGCATAACCAAAAACGAAATAAGCTATGTTTACAAATATGACAAACTGTTAAATTAATAATATATGGTATATATATGTATAATAGAAATAAATATGATTTAATTTTTCTCCAAAACAAAAAGATAGTTTTCAATATATTTTATAAATCTATATTTTATTGAAAAATATTTCTATTAAAATATAATGTGTAAGAATTTTTATTCTTTCTCGCTACCTCACAATACTTCAGAGATAGTAATGACGAGTGAGAGAACAGGAACCTCAAATATTTTTATTTTTTTATGCAATTTATTTAGTCTTCAAGAAAAACAAAAGATTATAAAATACAGAGCGTATAATATATTTTCAGTGCAATCCTTTCTGTGACGTGATATACCGCGTGTTCTCGTCGAAGCAGGATGGACATTTAAGCTTCGAAGATACTCTCGACCTCTGCTGGGCATTCTCCATGAATTGTCCTAGGAGTGTTCGGGCTGCATGGGCTTTTGAAATTTTCGGTAAGCTCACAGATACAATTGAATCTATATTTACAGGTTTTTGTGTGCGCGAAATTCTAACTTTCGTCACGGCAAATATTTGACATCCGTCAATCCTACACACTCATTAAACATACAAATTCGTATTATACGCGAACAATTCCTCAGTCATTAAAAATACAATTACAAAACTTCATTGTTTGCTGGTAGAGGGAAAAATGTCTCGATGGCAACTTTCACAGAAATTATACATATTTCACCAAATGCGTATGCGGAACGCCTTGGACAAAGCGTGGCAGTTTAAAGATTCCTTAAATCCAATTTATTTTTCCCAACCAGTTTTATTGTAACCGATTAGTTTGACGTAATATAATAATTTGTCTAGGTGTTCCAACACACAGTATATTATAATTATGATAATTTGTAAGGTATACAAATTTGCAGACCATCGTCGAGCATTCGTATAGTGGTAAACGGTGGCTTGCAGTCAATTTCGTTAAACGGAATCGTTTAACACGGAGCCACGTCAATTACCGTAGAAATGGAAACGCGCTCTCACAGCAATCTGCCGATGCAACTGCGACTCCATTCAGATAAATTGGATCATGTTATGCTTATGCAGTATGGAAAGTGTCATTTTGCACGATCTTCAATCATATCCGAGAGATGTGCTCTACTTTCCGTCATTTAAATTTCAAATTTATCACCTTGGTTTATAATAAATGTCGCTTATTTTGACATTACATAACGTGATGCACGATTTGACGGGAAATAAATCCTACCATATAATATAACATTAATTGCATATTTATAGTAAAAAAAAACTCTGTTTAAAAAAAGCTTTTTATTTTTATTGTAAAAATTCGAAGCAATATATTTTAAATTTCATTAAACATAAATAAATAATAATAAATGAGTAAATAAATTAATAAATAATACGATTCTAATCAAATAGATCAAATTATTATTCAGTTTAATTGACAGATTGTCAAAAATTATTTTGTATTTATCTTTAAAAGCTCAAATTTTAAAGCAATATCGATAAATATTCTGTTTTCCATGGTACAGATCGCGCAAAATAATTCTTTTCGCTTTGTACCGATCTCTGGCTCTATCTCTTGCCAATTTTAATCATCAATGTTATACAAACACACGCGCGTACTCGCAATTCGTTCGTTTCGAATGCGTGAACGCAAACAGCGACCAGTGCTGATCATCTTCATTTCCAGATTTCGACGGCGACAATCAAGTCTCTCTCGACGATCTGATCGAAACGATGCGGAGATTGGCGGGCACGGATGAGCGCGGGCAGAACCGAATCGATCGACAACAAGCGGAGGACGTAGCGCGGATGGTTAGTGTGCATTCCTGTTGTGCGTCCTCAACGCAACTACAAAGGATGGAATCGAGAAGCGATTAATCCTTTTGCCAAAAGCCGAGAGGCCGTTTTCTATTGCAACAAATTTCCGATGGCCGTTACCGATTCCGCGGTAGAAAGTAGGTGAATTGAAAGGAACTGCCTTCTGTGCGCGCGAAGAGAAATTAATTCTGTAAAATTGCACTCGCGCTATCTTCAAAGCCCGGAAATCGCTTCTAAAACTCTGTGAACTCTTTTTCCCTTTCTCCAATGTTTTTTTTTAACGAAAAAAAGGAATTACTTTTACATTCTATTGTTGAAATGTACAAAACTTTTGTATTTTTATTAATACCTTTCTTTAAAGTAGTGCAAATAACTCAATAAGAGATTTAATCTACGAGTATATAAGGTACAACTTTCTTTTCTTTTTCAAAATTTAATTAGAATTTCTATTAATTTCTTTTAATTCACCTATCTCTTGCAAAATTGCAACAGATATCATATAATAATTCATGACTGTGTTTAATGGCCTTATTTTTTCAGATGTTACAAGAAATGGACTTCTCTGGCGCAGGCAACATTGCGTCACAAGAATTTATACAGCTACTCTCTAAAATGCCAGACTTCGCACATACGTTCCAATTTAAAATTGATTAATGTAGCAAAAGTCTGTATGAATTCTTTGAAACTAATTTTTTAACTTTTTTATTTTAATATTTTTTATATAAGGAAATTTTTAATTATAGAGGTAATTAAAAACTTCTTTGTATGTTTGTATATTTTATGATTATTTTTTAGGGATTTATAATTGAATTTTTTATTTTAGAAATTGTATTATATGTTATACTATAGTTTTATAATTAAATTATAATTTATTAATTCTTGCATTAGCGCAAGCGTGGTGTAGTAAACAGCGCACTGCTATAGTAATCCTGGATTCGATCCCCGGCAGAACCGAAAATTTTCGTACACTCGTAACTCCTCTCGAATGGTAAACCACCGAATAATATACTTGGCCGGGAAACCGCTCTATCAAAAATTGCCGTTTAAATTATAGGTCTCCTTGTATATGATGAAGTATGATCAGTGTACGCGAATATATCACATTTTAAATTGATTTATATCATTACGTTAAAGTTTTAAATTCTGTCACTCTACTAGATAACGTCATATTTTATTAATTCTATTTATTATTTCTACTTTTTAAATCTTTTAATTGTTGAAATTTCCAATATAAACTGTTTTAACATTTAATAAAATTAATACTTGTAAGCGATTACTGTTCATTTTGTTATATGATAAATGTTTAATTTTATTTGCTCTGAAAAGTAGTTTACAAATATTTTATATAACGATTAAATATCTATACATATATGTATACATGTACAGGGTGTCCTAAGTACCGTTTAAAGATTTTGTGATTTCTCACATAAATTCGAGACGAAAATTTCATATGACCATATATCCGTTTCGGCTTAGTTTCAAAGATAGATCAATTAAAGAACAAATAAATTCAATGGTTGAATATATATTTATGTCTATGAAATAACTTATACATACAGCATTAAATAATTACTTCAATAATTTAATTACTTTAATAATCATACAAAGAATTTATTACAAAATAAAATTTTATATAAAAATGTTACAAATCTTATAGTACAGATACAATCATGTGTGTATATTAAAAATACAATCATCTCTCTCTAATCTGGATCTCTTTTTAATTAATAAAAAAATACACAATTCTAGACTAGATCCCTCTCTAATCTGGATCTCTTTTTAATTAATAAAAAAATACACAATTCTATACTGGAGTTACATTCCCAATCCTTTCACGTCTTGAATCTTACGTCTCATTATAATTTCTATTACATATATAATTTAGGCATCATATTAGGCATTATATTATTATATCAGTATAAAACATCAGTAAATCATCGATTTTCTGATTGTTACCCGTATCAAGTTTTGGTTTGCTCATCTTTGAATCCTCTCTGGTTTTCTTTACATGCGAGCTAGAAATAGGATCAGGAAATTTATCATACTTGGCATGTCCTCCGAAGCCATCAAAACTCATGCCTCTGCCACTGGCAGTCTTCTAAAATATATAAATATGAGAAAATTGTAAAAATTGTAACACACAAATACAGATATAACATATTAAATATAAATGCAAAGCAGTTTACTTGATTTGGTGAGTTAATTCTTGATTTTTTCACAAGTGTCGAAGGTATTTTCAAATTGTTATTAGATTTCTGTCTCTTCATACCATGGTTTCTCATCGAAAAGAAATCCTGCGATTTATTCCGTGGGATATTCTCGGTACTATTCTACAAAATAAATATTATCCTGACATAAATATATCCAAAATAAATTTAGTAATTAATGATGAGTGTAATATTTAATTAATTAATGAGTGTAATTAAACGCAACAAAGTAGTTTACATACTGGATCTATAATGCAACTATTACTCTTTTCGAATTTTATAATGTATTCTTTTTTTGTCATATATTCAGTCATTGTTTTATTAGATTTTACGGTACAAAATTCCTTATGCGCTTTCAAGTTTTCTTGCTCGTAGCTCTCTTCTTGCTCCGTGAATATTTTATTACAGCATACGAATTTTTGTGCATCTGTCTGTATGTTAAAAAGCTGAGTTTGTAAAGATATATTTTCGGTTTCACAGCGTTTTAAATGTTCTTCTAATTCTGTAGAACGTTGTTTCAATTCACTAAAAATATATATGATAATATAATCTCCAAGGACAATGGTTTAAAAAAAACAATAATTTGATATATCAAGAACATTTACATACTTTTGTTTAGCATATTCCTGTGCCAAAAATTTATTTCTTTTGGAGACTTGCATGAACTTTTGCTGTTCATTCTTATATTTGTTCCTCAACACTTTGCTCTTCTCACGCATGCTCTCGAGTTCCCTGAAAAATTTAATATAAAGTCCATAGTATTACATCTTCATAGATACATTGTATGTAAATCAATCAAATATACAAAACATGTAAATATAGAATACTTTTTTAATATTCCTATGTATATCCTAAGTTTGGAAATATCATTTGTTTGCATCGTTATATCCTCCACATTAGATTTAGAAGAATCATCTATTAGATTTTGTACGCTACAAAATCAAACATTTAATTACAAGATTAAATAGAAACTTGAAAATTGCATGTACATCTCTAAAATAAATATTATAATAAACATACTTTTTTAAAAGTTTGAGTTTTTCCGTCAACTTTTCTTTCTCTTTCCTATCATTCTCTGCATTTGAACATCGCTGTTTATAAAATTTAATCTGCTCATTACATGCATAAATTGCACTATTCTTGCCATTTACTTCATTTTCAACTTCAATAACTCTCTGTCTTAAGCCAGCTGTTTCATTCTTCAATTTGTCATTGTCCTCTGTAAGATCACTAAACTTTTTGTCTTTCACTTTTAGCTGGAAATTTAAGTTGTCAATTTTGTTCTGTAGAGATGCAGGATCTTCTACGATGCTATCATTATTTGAAAAATTAAAATATATCCTATGTATCGTACGATTAGTTGTGATTACTCGACATTGTGGACAAGTCTTTGACCTGAAACAATTTCACAAATAAAACTAAATGCTATCAAGTGTAAACAATAACAAAAAAACTTTCAGGAATGATACAAAAGTTCATGAAATAATTTTTTGAATAGGCAAAAAAAAAACTACAAGAGAATATGCAAGCGTGACATGACAGATAGCAGACTGGTCTATCATGCCAGAGGTCTCGAGTTCGATCTTGGTAGGAACCAAAATATTTATGCTCGTGTCTCCTCTCGGAAAAGGTCGGCAACTTCCCGAGAGTATCCTTGCCTATAGAAGCACCTCAAAAAATCTACCGTTCGGAACTGGCTAAAAAGCTGTAGGTCCCATATGCTTGGGCAATTGAATAATCAGTGTGCTTAACACAAGCATATGAGAGAGACGTAATATAGATCAGGGCCCCTATTCTTAAAAAGAAACGTATACGAAAGTCTAGAGAAATATCACAGTATACTTTACATATACTATAGTATTTTTCTAGAATTTTATATACGTTTCTTTTTAAGAATAGAGGCCCAGAGGTTTAAGAGGAAGAAGAGAATGCAAAAATCTTTGAGGCAGTATCCAAATTACCTATCAAGCCATTGCAGCAAGCACGGATAGTGGAATATATGTCCACATGGTGTATGGAAAACATCGTCGGATGGTGTCAACATATCGCTACATATCACGCACACTATATTCATTTTTGTGCAGATCCGTTGATGAAAAACCAGCGAGAATATGCCTGATTGTAGGTTATGGGATAACTAGCTCTGCATTAGAGGACTGTTAAACGGCGTCTACAATGAGATTTTAAAGGCAAAAAACTTAGTTTTATACACTAAGCAAAGTTTTAGCCTAATCTACAATGTGCTCTTTGTTTCCTGTTTCTTGCTGTTTGCCTCTTGCCTTTTTGATCAAGGCTTCTTCTTCTTAATTAATTATGGCTCCCGCCTCCAAACAAATAGGAGGTCGATACGGTCAGATCACGTTTATGATTGTTTTCCGTGTATTAAAAAAATGATACAACACCCGCGAAAATGGCTAAGCCCGTTCGAAACACCGGGCGCCTGCGTCTACGGCGTCGTCACGCCGCAAAGACACGCGTCAGGACGACCGAACGGGTCGTCCAAGACCGCGGGATGATTATGTGTGTTTTAATGCTCGGTCAAAGTCGGCATCGGCACCACTTTCAAAAATATACAATAGCTATAGCACCCGAGTCGAGACTCGTCCGCCACGAGCGAGTGGTTCATCAGAACTATGATCAAGAAGGCAAGAGACAAACAGCAAGAAACAGGAAATAAAGAGCACATTGTAGAATTAACCTTAAGCACTAAGTCGTAAAACATAGTCGAATATTCTCCTCACATTTGATTGTAATTGATCAATTTCTTACGGTTTAGAGTTTAAAGCTTAAGTTTACGCCTTCTAATTTCATTGTAGACGCCGCTTTTAATGAATTTCACAATAAAACTCTCGCAATATTTTATCGAACCAAATTATCGTTACCAAATTATGAGTTTTTTATTCATACCGTTACAAATTGAAAAACTTCACATGTTCGCATACACAAATTACAAAAACGTTGATATCAATCTGATTCAAAGCGAAGATGGCGTGGGAAAGTGGGAATGAACAACGTAACATAACCAACTCAAGTACACAAGTCCGCCAAAGATTGTGACTTTAAATAGCACCATCTATGCTGCGCGTTTCACGTTACGTGTCGCCACTACTGTCAGTTTTTGCCAGAATACGGTAATATATCGACGAGAAACACACTTATATTTTTAAAAAATTTTGTACATTAAAATTATAAATTATATATTTAAATTTTCAAAATTACAAAATTCCAAAATTTCTAAGTTTAAATATTAAACTCATAAAATAAAACTCTAAATTTAAAAATCGAAGTTTATTTTAATTTTAATTTAACAAATTTTAAATTTAAAAACTTTATATTCCAAACTTCTTTAAAGTTTAATTCTGTATTCAAGAAGATACTTTTGATTTTTAATTTTAAAACTATGAAAATTCTTTAAATTAAATTTAAAAAATTTAACGCCACACAAAATGTCAACAATGTTTGTGTCAACAATAATGAAATGTCAATATAAATGTTAAAATTTCATGTTTACATCATAAATAAATTCATAAATAAATTATTCAAAAAATAATACATAATTACATAATTGTTTTATTTCTATGCATGATAACAATATGATAACATGTTATGTTATAATATTTACTGTAATATTTACAATATTTACATAAATATAACGCTCACGAGTAAGCGCTGATGCTTGTTCAAAATTATAATTAAATGAAATCAATAGGCAGAACATTTATATTGCTGATCATCAAAAAATATAACTATACAGAATGTTTGAAAAGTAATAAAAAATCTTTCGCATAGAGGCAAAATGGATTAAACTGAGAAGAAAAATCCTCTACCATTTTACAATTTTCACAATAGTTAACAAGATATTAATTATTAAAAATTGTCGAAAATTGGTCTTCAATAATTTTTTACTCAAATACTAC
>NW_017255965.1:1869395-1869952 GCF_001594055.1 Mycetomoellerius zeteki
AGAAGAAAATAAACAATTTTTGTCTCTTTCAGTTTTTCTGTAAAGTTGGTAGTATTTGAGTAAAAAATTATTGAAGACCAATTTTCGACAATATTTAGTAATTAATATCTTGTTAACTATTATGAAAATTGTAAAATGGTAGAGGATTTTTCTTCTCAGTTTAGTCCATTCTGCCCCTATGCGAAAGATTTTTCATTACTTTCCAAACACCCTGTATATCTATTACTATTACTTCAAATAATTTTTTGAACAAGTATAGTAATTGAAAATAGTTTAGCAAAGACGTAATTTTTCTGCGAAAGAATCTTGCTACCAAAGTTTCTTCAAGATTGTCACAAGTTTCATATCTCTATAATTTAAATATAAAAAAAACGTTATCCCCGAAATACTATTAGGTGCGCAACTAAGTTCCCGCTGTTTGTCAATAGATGGTTCCAGCAGTAAGTGCTGGTCGATTCTGACATAATCTAAACGTCATGAACCAAGCTTAGACATATGGTAAACAAACCGCTTCGACACATTAGTGATTTTGTTTTGACGTTATATTCTTTTGGTTG
>NW_017255965.1:1870930-1888692 GCF_001594055.1 Mycetomoellerius zeteki
CTTTCAATGATTCATTTGTAACCATTTTTTCACAATCAAGTTGCATTTTCATCAAAATAACAGCGAGAACTTAGTTGCGCACCTAATACATTATTTATAATTTATAATCTTCCTGGTCTTTCTCCTGCTTACAAGAAGAAGAATCAATTTTGACACTTTGTGCAGTCTTCACCTGCTCCTCCAAGTTGCTCAGGTTCGGCGAGCTCCAGGTCTGACTCAAGATTGTGCTTACCGTGGGTATGCTATCGGTGGTTCTTCTGCGGTTCGATAGTTTGCCAGACAACCTCGACCGGAGGATACTCTTCTTCTTCCTGAAATCGCTGATCGACCGGTCTCGTTTTGTTATCGAGTACTTCGAAGAACTCTTGATGCTCGAAAGACTAATTGGTTCGCCACTAATCACGGACATATCGATCGTCTCTGAAGTAAATGATTGTTGACAAGAGACTCGTGTGCATCGAGACTGGTGTGAAGGTCCGGACAACGAGCAATCATCACCTTCCTCAGTGTCATCGCAATCACAAATGTCCGATATGTTATCCACTCTCTCTTCCGCAAATGCCGAGTTCACGACACCTTCTTGCTTCTTCTCATTCTGCGATGAAACGCTGGGTCGTCCCTCGGAGTCCATGGAAGGCCGACGATGCAAGCTCTTGAACGAATCTTTCGCCCATGGACCTTCAATCTCAACGATAGTCGACGTAGGAATTGCAGGCGTCGGAATCGACGATATCTGAGCAGGATGTTGGATGTTCGTAGCGCTCGGCCAAGGACGCAACACTGACTTAGGAGTTTTCGTTAGAACCGGAAAGAAGGGTTTCCCAGAGCGAGATGCCGAGCTCTTCGTCAACAAAGTGAACTTCCGGACAGCCTCGACTATTACCCGTCGTTGCTCCGTTTCGATCGGTGGTTGCTCTTGACCATCCAGCTGCATAATCGTTTCGGAACAATTGCGAGCCATCTTCGCAGATGTTGAAGGGGACCCGCTGATCTGGCTGAAACAAACGAGTCTAACTTAATGGAGTTCCTCAAAGCTTATTCGTTATGGTAATAAAACGGGGTAGAGAAGAGAAGCTTTGAAATATTTTTACATATGCAAGTGCTTCCTTACATTAAAAGCTTATATAGCTTCCTTATATTAAAAAATGTGTTAGAATATTAAAAATAGATTGGAAACGTTACTTCATAAAAATAATACATCATTGTTATCGTTATAAAAAGTAACGCATTATCGTTACCGTTACTTGGGAAGTAACAATTCACTCTTTTGCACAGTGTTAAAGTAAGATATTACATTTAAAAATTACATTATTTAATATCAATTAACAATCAATATTAATCTGAATTCATGAGAATTAGAATACATCAATATGCACCCCAATTATAATCTTACCGCATTTCGTTCACTGGATTGTCATTCGGGTTCGTTAAACTGGCAGTGGAAGTACGAGGTGTCAAAATTGTCGTGCATTCCTCCTCCTCTTCCAAAATTTCGGGCAAAAACATCATCTGTTTCTCTTCGGGCACCCTGAAAAGATCGAGAAAAACCGATGGCATTTGTCGTAGAATATAATGTTCAAGATTTCAATATTCAAAACGAATTTTAGATCTTCAAAACTGTATCCCAAAAGATTTAGAACTCGCCAGAGTTCTTTACGAACAATTTCGCAATTAAAATCGGTTTATACAAATTAGATATAAACTTTTAATCTGTTCTGGTTCAAAATAAATATTACTAACAATAATAAGTTATTAATTAATCTAGATCGTTATATAAATAAAACGAAATAAGTAAAAGAAGCAGCATATATGATTGAGATAAATGTAGGTATCTAATAATATTTTTATATATAAATCTAAATACATCTTTCAGTTATATAAACTGCGTGCTGCTTACTGTCGGACTTGAAATGCAATTCAGCGTTAAGTGTCAGTATGAAATTATATCTTAAGTATGATATATGCGATTTTCACAATTAAATTGATCGTCGATTTGATAATGATGCTACAGCATCTTAAAATACTGTAAAAAATTTATTGTGAAAAATATCATCTTATCGATTATTACGAATATTACAATAAGCTATATATGTATGTTATGTATAATAAGATACTAACATCATGTTCGCCACGCTACCGCGATAAGTCTTCTTCTTGTACGCTGCAGCCGCTTCCGTATATGGCAGGCTCACATCTTCGGAGTCGTAGTAAATATCCTTGACGAGCGGTGGACAGCGATTCATCAACGTGTCCACTCCGAGGTACGATACCTAATATACGAGTATAAAGAGGGGAGGAAAGTATAATTTTATGCTAACTCTCGATGCTCATTTTTAGCGTCAAAACGGGTCACGTAATCAAAATTGACGCTTGATATTCACCAATTTTTATGTGGCCTATTTTAACGTTAAAAATGTGCGTCAAGTGTCAGCATGAAGTTGTACCTTAAGTATACGCGATGTTTCACAATTTTCCTATATTTTTATAGACAAGAGAGAGTGCCCCTACCTTGGTATGACGATCGATCAGCCAGTTCAGCTCGAAATCCTCATCGTCGTCGCCGAAAGGATTTATCAGCTGTTCAGCTACCTTCAATAGTCCCATAAAGAAGAAGAATTGCAGAATCGTGAAAATGGGCACGTATTTGTCTATTTTCAGTTGAAATTGTTTCTCGACGCCCTCAATGTATTGTCGTCCGATTACGGCGACTGCGAAGAAACTATAAGTAGCGAGTGTCACCACTTGAGTGTACACCAAAGGAATTGACACCCAGTCGTAGCTCCACAAGAGGCCGCACTTCGTCCGAAACTCATTGAATTCCTACAAATCAGATTGACTTTATAGAGCAAGAGACAGATTTTGCACCGATTAATTAATTTTATTAATCAATGTTTCTGAAAAAAATTTAATGAATTTAACGATATCAAAGTGTGAATGTTGAGATATAATAGGATATACTAAAGTAAAAAATATTTTTTTATTTGCTTTTTCTTTTTAAATTTGCTTAGATATCATCTTCGCTGATTAATTCATCGTGCGTTTTTTATAGATCAAGATTAACTCTTACTTGTTCCTTTTATTTTCATGCATAAAAAAATGCTTGATGCGTGAAGAAAAGAAATATTATCTCCAGCAAATGATTAAGATACTCGTGCGAGCTCATAATGTGTTTGAGACACGCGTGCCTAATCGCGGAAAATAAAAACGTAGTTGATAGACTGCGACATGGCTTACGACGTATTTTGAATCGGCCATATATCCATTGGCTACCGTCACGGTAGCTACCCATAAAATTTAATCATTTCTCTAACCAAACGATTGATTTTCTAGTTACCACTGTTACCAGTATACAATCATCTCGTATCATGCATGATGTTGCGCTTCACGAACTAACATGATAAACAGGAACGAACTCAGGAAATAGAAGATAACATGCTTAATACGACTTTTGTCTTTAAAAGAATAAAATAACTTAAATAATTATTCCTTACTTTTGTTGCAAAAGTAGGATTCAATAGGATTCAAAATAGATGCTAAAGCAAGAAATTTTAATGATTTTAATTTCTTTCCTGTTAAGCATTAATCATTAAGACTATTACATTTTGATTAATTATTTATATAAAATAATGTCCATAACTAGAAAAAGAACTCTTTTCATCTTGTAATAAAGAAAATTTTTTATCAAGTTTTAAAGAACAAACGAGGAGATTGAAAAAAGAACACATAGAGTTCGCTCACACCTCCATTATTAGCTTTAAACCTTGCGCATCGGATATCCGATGGGTCTTGCGTGCCTCCTTGAGGAGATTAATGAACCATGTGCAGGGTATCCAATAGGTGTTAAATTCGACACTCGGCACCGACTGGTACAATTGGAGCTCCAGCGTGGTCATGAAGCCTGCAACAAGCTCGTTAATTTTTAATTGCCACTAGGACGACGATAGTGGTTACAGTACTGTGATTTACCGGAATCAACGACGTGATCGAGAGTGGGAAATCGTCTCTTCACCGCCGAGCTTATGGAACGTAGTACAAGTATCAACGAGAGGTTTAGATAACGCATCAGGGCTCTGCGCAGCATACGACTGTAATCGTCGTTTCCCGTGACGTAGAGCGCGACGAGATGCATCACCCTGCAAAAAGAAAGAAAGAATGAGGAAATCACAAAGAAGTTTATGTAATGAAAATAAAGTTACATTTTTTATTTTCGACAATTAGCTTTTGGCTATCATTTTTCAAGCTTTAGCCAAAAGAAAGAAAAAAATATTAACTTGTATTGTCAAAAAATTTTGAGATTTAAGGAAGTTCTCCAGTCATAAAACACATATATTAATATTTACACTTTAAACAAACTATATACGTGTGAAAGTTGTGTTCATAACATTCTGTTTTCATTGAGCAACATATTTTTATAGATTATTTATTTTATTTGTTATTAGTTTTAATGTTATAAACAAAAATTTTTTAAATAATAACATAAATCTAAATTTTTTTTATATAAATATATTAAGTATTAAACATGACTTATGCAAAGTTTCATTGAGATTCACCAATTAATTTATAACAAATAAATATTTTGTTTATTTACTGAACAATTAATGTCTGCATCTCAATGTAACTTTACATAAATATTTTTGAATTCATATAGTACTTATATTAAAAAATTGAGATTTGTATCATTATTTTGTAATACATTTTCATATATTTCTATTACAGTACAAATTTAAAAAATATTACTTTTTATTGAAATAACTTTTGATCTAGATAGATAAAAAAATTTGAAAAAATGCAGGAAAAATGCTTTTATTTTTATAACAAATTTATTCTCAAAATTTGATCAAGTTCCTATGTTATGTCAAATGACTGGAGAACCTTCTTAACAACAATTTATGATGCATTGCTTGAAAATTGCATCTAAACTCACTTGTCGGGCCATGGTATTGCTGTGTATTGCTTCCACCATCTCTGCGCCACATAGGACACATAAAATCCAAGCACGAAACTCAACGGAATCAATTTGATCAAGGTGTCGCAGTAGATGACGACTTGTTCGAATTCCCTATAACACGTTATATATTACAAGCAACTTTTAATAACGAAAAAAATTAATCAAATTAAAAAAGAAGAATAGAAAATGGGTGAATATATGTAAATTAATTAATGTTAAGAAAAATTTGCTCATTTGTATACTTGTGTCTAATACTATTAATATAGATGAAATTAATGATATCGGAATAATTTTTGTCCTCTATATCCTCTATATCTTCTATTTCTAGATTTACATATGTGTATATTTAGAGCATTAAAATATTGGAATGTCCACCTTCTTTGCGTGGCAGTGAAGGCGTGGCGATAGAGCGCGGACAAGATACCGAAGACAAGTAAAAAAAGCAGCAGTTCCCTGTAGATGAGCTTGTACAGGGAACCGCGCCACATAAGCAGGAGCCTGGTGAATCCACCGCTGGTGGAACTGGCGACCTGGTACTGATAAGAGACCGTCATCTTTTATCCATTCAGGTGCACCGTGCCAGTTTCTTCTCGAGAACGACGTGCTCGCGAGCACGTTGTTACTCATACTTCCAGAAATTTTCGTCTGTCGAACCTGAGAGGAAAATTATACTGCAGTTGCAAACCGCAACGTGTGTTCGGTCTTTAAAATATTTTTGAGAGAATTAAATTGTATATAGCTTTCTTTGTGATATATTAAAGTCTACTTTACTTTAATGATGAAAAAGGAGTAAATTAATGCTTTTAGTTAATAATAATTAGTCCTAAATAATAAACTAATTTACATAGGGAAAAATACTAGACAATGGAAAAGATACAAGATAAATCTCGTTTCAATGCGCAAACATTTACGAATTTTATTTTTCGTATTTCTCCTATGCAATCTCTATTTTAAGGTGACCTATTGCATCGAAATGGACTTCTGATGTAGGATATAGATACAATCTATTTCGAGCCATCGCGAAATAACTTATATTATGAAAAATGATTTTTCTGTTAGCTAATAGCGTTCTATACTGTAAGAAATTTCTGTTGTAAACTTCTAAAAGTATTGGCAGTTTTTATCCAATAAAAATGTGTTATAAATTTAAACAGTAGTATTGTGAAATTATAATAACATTTTGTGGTAAAGTATATGCAAATCTCTAATACGCAAGCGTGGCACGCTAGTTATGTAAATTCACAACAAATTTCTATTGTAAATTTACAAATATTGTGAAATCACAACAAAATGTTATATGGTTTGTAAATTTATTGCAAATTTTTATTGTAAATTCATAAACATTTCTAACAGTGTATCATTTCTTTTTATTTTCTCGATCCTAAATTTTCTAATTTCATCACATGCAAAGACTAAATTGATTTTCAAGTATAATAACAAATGAAACAGCTAACAAATTTTTACAATATAATTACTTAAAAGAGGGATTAGATATTACATCATTATACAAAAATTTACCTCTATATTTATTACGTGTGACGTTTATGCAAATATCAAATTTGACCGATAGTCGAATTTATTTCAGCGCTTTTGTGTCCTATGCAACACGCATTTTGTAATTGCATCTTACGGCAGTAAACAATTAATTTATTTTATTATAAAACGCAACTTTTCCGCGATATTGTTTGTCTGCTCGTTGTTTTTAATCTTGTTGAAAGCCGGTTTACGATCGTTCGCGACGCCAAACTTTTCGAACAGATGTCGAGAGAGAACCATTTAGAAGAAACTACGATCCACTCGAGAATCATCTCGCGATGCAAAGTTGTCGCGATGACACGTCGCAGCACGCGTGATCGCATCATTCGCCAAAAATATCTCACGATATGCGAAAGTGTCTTAAAGTGACTAAAAATGGAATGATCTAGGCCTAGATTCTATCTAGTCTATCTATATTCCTATGCTGCGCAAATAATCAGAGTCGCCATAATTTGCGGTAAAAAAAGACTCAACGAAGACAAGACTCACCAAAATATAAAATAAATTAAGGCAATCGATAAAATCATCTTTCATAAAATTTCTTTTATTTGATGAATATTTAAATAATCTGTATTAGCAACTATGACAAATATAAAAACAAATATAAAACTTCACATATTGCATAAAAACAATTATAATTTAAGTTAAAAGTTTACAAAAAGAATATGTGATTTATATTTGCGTTAAAATTTAATTTTGTAAAAAAATCAATTTTTTTTTCATTTATTTCTTAAACTTTATTTCGCTAAGACTACTTTGAAATTCATATCATTCCCGGCACTTTATACGCGTATTTCGTCATAATTATGAGCGGCACAGAGTTTCAGATTGCATCGATATGACGCTAAAAACGGTTGCAAGCGTCACAAGCGAAACGTCATTACCAAACAACAAATCTGAGAACTGGCGCGGCTGCATCCTTTTTTTTTGTCACTCTCACGGAAACTCATCGTAAATAATGTCTGGTTTAATGTCTCTCGGGAATTGCGCCAGTAATGCGGTGGTAAATATAACTTTGGACGACGAAGTAACAGCGAAGTGTCTGGGTAAACACACTATTTGCACGAGATTTCCGGGCGCGCGACCTTTGCCGCACTTTAGTGTGCACTTTGTCGATCGACACCTCGAGAATGCATCTCAAAGTGCGGTTACAAGTGCTTGGCACTTTACTTGTTATTATTTGACTTCTGAAGTGTTTCAAATATGTAAGAGACAATCAGCTGGTTGTTCCTGCTCTATTACTATTTTTTTCTGTCTCACGTTAAAGAAAAGGATTTTCTAGGTACATAAAACATAAATTTTTAAAAGAACTCTTTATAGCATGATATCATATAGTAATTACTTATTTTCTTAATTATTTTAATTGCATTTACTTCACTGAACAACTTGTGTTTAGATTTATCTAATTAGTTCGAAACTTTCTCAAGCTTTATATGTTTCATATATGAAAGATTTTGAGTCGTTTGGCATCTTTTATACTCAGATAAGAAAATATTAAAATTATCAAATACGTGTATTACGTTATTCCGAACGTACATCTATTACAGAAACAATGATAGACTTTTAATAAATATAAGTCATTAATAAGAGAGAAGTAACTTGACAGAGAGTATCAGGTAGCCAACGCTTTTTTGCTTGATCTATATATTGCTGCTAAAAAGCTGTATCTTGAAATTTTGAATCTAAAGGCCCATCTACAGTAATAAGCTTGGTTTAAGAAGTAGGAGTAAGAAATAAAATTAATTTATTTCACTTACGCCTACATCTACACTTACTGTAAACTCTTGCATCCGATTTTCGACGACGCTCTGCAACCAATCAGAAAACAGGATTCCGATGAATTTTGCTTCGTATTATCGGAATCCTGTTTTCTGATTGGATGCAGATGAAAATCGGATGCAGTGTGAAATCCAGCAATATACCTACTCTTACTTCTTAAACCAAGCTTACTACGTGTATTGTAGACGGGCCTTTTGAATACTCTGTATAAGCTTGATGTTTTACTACAAACGATTTAGGTATGAAGACGTATGCATATTTTACGTTCACATCTTAGAAAGCTCCATCGACGCGTATGGCATCTTCGGAGCGGCGAACTCATTATAATGTTATACGCGAGACGATTCGTGTCGTGCATTTAGTACACCGGAATGAATACTCGATGGCTTCATCCTTACTTACATCGCTTGTGCAGCAGCTATCGCGATGACGCCGTTAATAATACGCGTGCGACAACGTCGTCGCCGTGTCTGACGGATCGTCTGACCGTCGCACTATATTTCCCCACGACCTTACCGAAAATATCGCAACGAAAACCGCGGCCTTTAATGAAATACGAAATTTGGTATTTCTCCTAGAAGAAGCGCATTCACCGCGCCAACGATTCGTCAGTGCAAATACGGGATTTATTGTGTTCAGAACGATATTTTATTAAAGAGGATTAAATAAGAATTGTTGTACAATAATTCTGGGAATGATTTTAACATTGCTACGTTAACATCTTTTATATATAAAAATTATCTTAAGAAAAAGTGATTAAAAATAAGTAATTTTTTATTGCTGCGAGTATCATATTTTTAATGCATGAAAATATAGTAAGAAATTTTCATATAATAAGAAATTCATATAATAAGAAATTGCAATTCACATACAAAAAATATTATTGTATTAAAAACCAGAAACTTCATAAATGTCTCGTTTTAATCATGTCAAAGACGGGAATATGTTCGGTTTGGATTTTATACGTCAAAGTCGAAGGCCATATTTTCGATCATTTATATAAATTTAGTTGATAAGATTATAGCATAAAATACTAATTATATTTAAGATATATGTCAATAATAATCTAAAATTGTAAAATTAACATATGTTATTGATATTGTATTGCAAGTTAAATAACACGTTGATTCATATAGAAATTATATTTCAAATGTTAAGCACAGTCTTTGAAAAACTAAACAAATATTTAATTTAATTTAATTATTCAGTCTTAGCAACTCGCAGCTCGGCAAAATAGAACTTTGAACATTGGCCAAGGTCGTGTCTAAGCTCTCTTTAATGAACACATGGACATAAATTATCAGTTACAAATTGTATTTGTGTTATATATAAAATAATTAAAAAATTTATATATTTCGAGTAGCATCTAATAATATAAAGAAAAATTACTCAATAACATAAAAAAATATTCTTAAATTTACTTTTTCAAAATAATCACAATTATTTTTAACAGTATTTTACAACGTAAAAATATTAGTTAGTGAATTACATTTTTATCAATTGCATGTTTATACATAGTTTGCGATTGTAAAATCAGGCAACACGTGTCAAATTGACAGATAATAAATGCATGAAGAAAATATCCTTGTAAATATTTATAGCTTCGCAGAAACGGCACATAAATTATCAATAGACAAATTTCTCGTTTTGTCTGATGTCTCTCCGCATATAAATCAGTATTCGAGTCACGATCTCGCTTTACCTCATTCGAACTTTGTGTAACTTTGGTGCGAAGACATACCTTACTGCCTCCACGATCTCTTTCTCGGTGTCGTGCAAAATGCACTGAAAAAAAGAAACGAAATTATAACAAGGAAGTTTCAACTCACCGTGTAACATACTTTATCAATCATAACTAGCTCTCTTGTTATCTTCTTCTTTGCGCAAGATCATCTTTCACTCGCGCATACACCAATAAATATACGCTCACCGTTTCCGCGTCGTCACGTTAAATCAGAGAATCATTGATCGATACACTAGTCAACGGTACCTTCTGACTAGGTGATTTACGAAATCAACTGTGGCTGGAATATTGAGTTGATTTAAAGAATCAATCTGCCAGCCTTCGTTAGCGGTCGCGATAAATATCGACGTTGCGGCTCTTTCGCATTATTAACAACTTCTTAATTAAATTTTCTACCGTTCTCTCTACAAAGACACTGAAATAAAATTGAATATTTACTTCAATCATCGAAATTGAATTAATAATGGAGACTATCGGCAATTTTTCTGCAGATTTTATTGCAGTTCCGCAATGATTTTAGCATGTTTTTTCCAAAATTGTTATAAAACTATTATTAAATGTACTATGTTGCTTTCAAATTATTAAAAAAAACTTTTTTTTAATTTTTAAAAAAGCTTGATAAATATTGAAATGACAGATGTGTGCAATTTTATACCAATTCTGATGGAAAATTAATAACAGTTAAGACATTCTTTCTTCCATCATTTTTGTAACTATCAGCGTTTCAAGTCCATGTGTTTCTTCAGTTTTCTTCTGTAATTTAGAAATCTCTTGCGACCAATAGAGATCTATCGCTTCTCAAGCACAGGTTATCCAGAAAAAGTTCTTAAAAAATTCCAAAAGTTTCCCCGAAACTTTTCCGAAGTTTAAGTACGTCGCGGAATCAAGACGGGTCACGCCGAAGCGAGTTACAAGGATCGTGAGAATTACGGCCCCGCTGAAGATCTCGAAGAAACGGCTGGGGACCGCGAGCCGTGAAGGACCGAGAGAGGAGGCATATCACGTCGCAGGTGCGCACTTGGCGCTCGTCGGCGGCGGACTGGTTACCGCGAGTAAAACTCGGGAGACTGTAGTCGCGGCTAAGTCTCGCAGATATTAAACATTTCGCAGCTATAGGCGCGATCGTAATCCGATGGCAGTTACCCAAGATCTAAAAAGGGCCGAATGTCAAGCTCAGTACGCGTAAATCGCGCATGCCATCGCGCCCGGTCGCACCAGCAAAGTTCCCCTCCGACGGCCGTAGCATCCCACAAGGGGTGCGTTTCACTTAACGTTTGCGTGCATCGTTTCATCTTTGTTTTTAATATTTGATAAATAACAAGGATGAAATGATGTTCGCGAATGTTCACTCAGAGTTGTTTAAAATAAAGAGATCGTTTCTTTTTTGATTTTTTTTTTAAGTTGTGAAATAAAATACTTTTGAAAAAAATAAAAATTTACTTGATTTTAAGAAATGATGTTCAAATCAAAGAAATTTTTCTTTAACCATATAGCAATGCACACATTTTTTTTTATTCAAACAGATTTTTTTTTAATCAGAGAAACTTTTTTTTTTGGTGTTACAAACGTTAAGTAAAGCACTTAAGAAGGGATATTGAAGCACATTCCATTAAACAGCTTCTACTTTCTCGAAACAGATGAGAGAAAAATTAATACCGTTAATAAAGTCTAAAAAACGTTCAAGAAATATTTAAAAAATATTTAACGTGTAAGATTGCATCTTTCAAATGTTGCGTCTTTACAATATGTTTTACACTCTCATGTATCATTTATGAGAGTAAACGATAAGAAGAAAATAAACAGATAAGCGATTTTAATAACGATTTCATATATCGAGAAATTTTTGCAATGCCTTTATTCTTTGTTTCAGTCAATTATATAATTGGTAATTGATTAGTTTATAATTTCATAAATTTCAAATTATTTTTATTATTTAAATAATACCTTGAATGTTACTCCACTAACAATGCGAAGCTTTGCATATAATGTTATAATTAAAAAATTTTAAATTAATTAGAAGGACGGAATTTAAAAAAATCTTTTTTTAATTTATGCGTTTAATGTAATCTATGATACACAACTGATTTATATGTTAACAAACGTTTTTAAATTGTTATTTAAATACTAAAGATGATTCAATCTAGGATGATCGAAACGTATATTATCGTTTTATGTGTACAAGAATTGTTGAATAGATATTTTTGTATTTAGAACTTGCGTTTGGCTTTTAAGCTCCCAGGAAAAAATGTTATATAAATGGACATATTTTATATACAATTATAACAGAGTGTCATCAAAAAGTCATTATCTTTTTTATGATTTTGTTTAAATTCATCTGAATCTTTTCTAATAAAATATCTTGAACAATTTCAGACGCGCCTGCAAAAATGCAACAGTTTCCACACTGTAAGAAATTTCTGTTATAAACTTCTAAAAATATTGGAAGTTTTTATCCAACAAAAATGTGTTGTAAATTTAAACAGTTATATTATGAAATTACAATAACATTTTGTGGTAAAGTGTATATAAGCAAAACTCTAAAACGCATGCGCGGCGCTCAAATTTTATAAATTCACAACAAATTTCTATTATAAATTTACAAATATTGTGAAATCACAGCAAAACGTTATATGGTTTGTAAATTTACTGCATATTTTTGTTGTAAAGGTATTGTAAATTCACAAACATTTCTAACAGTGCACGCTGTTACACGCTGCAAGTCTAAGGAGACTTCATGATGTGATATCAATCGATTTCAACGAAACTTGTTGTAGCGATAGATATTCACGTCGAGTGTTACTGAGTAAAAGGATAATCACTACTCAAGCGAGAAAATCAAAGTTGAAAATTTCGAATGCCTAATAAGCCAGTTCAAAAGATGGTTTGATCGAAGAACTCGTGGCGCAGCGATAGCGCGTCTAACTAGTAACGTCGACGTTGCGGATTCGAATTTTTTTCTTTTGTAAAATACAATTATTATACAAAATAAATGTATATCAATAGATTAATACATTTTGTATATTTATTGTACATTACAAATGCATTTTTTCGTTTGCATTCTCTGTCCAGGAAATATGTTTAACAGATAATTATATACACAACACGAATAAATATGAAATGTGTTTTATTCATTAGAAGTAGATGGTACAATACATGTTGTGTGTTGCAAGATGATATTTATCATAAAAACATGAAAAACAATAATTTTCGCGGCATCTTGCGCATCTTATAAAAGCTGCGTTTTTACAGTTGCATGGTTATTCCAAAATATCAAGTGGAAAACATATTTCATTAACATTCATAAATATTTCTCTTTCTTCTGTTAGTTTGAGTGCAAATCATGCATATTGTGACATATTTTCAAAAATCAGAGAGGACAATTGGACACGTTTTTATTAGTATATTAATAAGGTGCAAAAGTTAGTTTCTAAGAAATAAGGGGATGTCGCTTTAGGAGATCTATGTCAGTATCGGTGATCTTCCTCTACTGAACTGGGTTATTATATATATAACAGGTGCTTGAAATTTTCAACTTTGATTTTCTCATAAATGCTTGAATAGTGACTATTATCCTTTTACCCAGTAACACTCAACATGAATACCTATCGCTACAACGAGTTTCGTTGAAATCGATTGGTATCACGTGAGTCTTTTATAAATTTGAAAGACCAAGAAAAGTGACTTGTGGCGCTATCTCGTAATAAAACCCTGAATTAAGGTAGTGTTCCAAATTTACTGCCAGCGCTGAAAATGCTACAGTTTACGTTACGTGCACTATAGATTTTTGGCAGTCAATTTTAGAACATAGCCAGAGTAGGTGATACTTATCTTCTGAAGATAATAAAATATTTGACCGCAATGTGTGTCGTTCATGAGGATTATAACCTAACATTTCATTAGGTTTAAGCAGGTTTAAGAAACCTAAGTAAGATTATTTTAAAAAATTATTAAATATATCAAGGACATAGTACTCAGATATCATATAATCTTAAAGTAGAGAGAAAGTTTCTCTGGTATACAAATCCTGTTTATTAACCAGTGGGAACAATAAGAAAAAATTGTTATTGACATTAACCAGCATTGTCGAAGCAAATCGCAATACGAAACACTATTATCAATTTGTGAAATTCTGTTTATCATGGAGGATGACAATTCGATATTGATGCAAAAGCAGGTGCGAGATAATTCGGAGGATTTGCAGAATGAATTTCTAGACTTGAAAAATTGGGAAGAGCAAATGAAACGAAAGGAGCAAGAAATACTGAGTGAACGCAACAACGGACAGGTATTTGCTGAAATAGAGAAAAGTGAATAGATCAAAGCAAATGAATAATATTGAAGAATAAATAGTATCATGAGTTTATTGATTTAAGGTCTTTAAGAGAGATTTGAATATATTTTATATTTATATTTGATAGTAAGATATGTTATACATTTCAGCAAATTATACCGCCTGTCAGAAGCAAGAATAAAAAGAAAAAGTGTACAATAAAAGAAAACATAACGTCTAACAATTCTAAACGAATAAAATCGTATGACTACACATCATGGGACAAATTTGATATTGTTAGTGATGTCATTTGCGTAACTTAAAGTTATGCAAGTTCTTATCTAAAGATTTGAAATTAATTTATAATAAATTGTTGCACAGGATAAAGCATGCAAGGAATTAGAAGCTGGAGAACAATCTGATGAGTCTTCGGATGAGCCCTTGTCCAAAGAAGAATTGGAGAAGAACCACAGCAAAGCGATAGAGTACAAGCAGCAAGGCAATGACTTTGTGAAGCAAAAGAAATGGGACAAAGCAATCGCTTCGTACAGCGAGGCAATAAAACTTTTTCCTTATGACGCTATCTTCTACGCTAATCGTGCACTTTGTTATTTAAAACAAGACAAGTAAATTTTATGTTTTACGAATATGATAAATAGATCATGTTAGTTTCTATTGTTAACATGTAACACCTACTCAATGTCATTATGTGGCAGCCTGTATTCAGCAGAAGCAGATTGCTCATCTGCGATACAATTGGACAAAACTTATGTGAAAGCTTATCACAGACGAGTAACAGCCAGACTAGGATTAAAGCAATTTGATGCAGCATTAGAAGACGTAAAGAAGATTACAGAATTAGAACCTTGCAACAAGGAAACTGAAATCTTGCTTAACCATATTAAAAAGCAGTTTGGAGATGTATGTATTTTTTTATTATTATTGAAATGTAAATTTTGATAGTTATGTATATGTATTACATACACATATATATTTTAGTCATTTATGTCCAAAAAAAACATATGTACAACTGATGTATCTGATAATAAAAAGATAGATAAAAAAGTAATTGACACTAAGGAAGATCAAAATAAAAAGAATAGCATAAATGTAGATAATGAAACTGTAAAGCCAACAAGCCCAACAAATATAATAGAATCAAGGAAAGATCGACGCATTCCAGATTGGTTACCCGAAAAGGATAATGTTGAAATTATAGAACCTATTGAAAAACCTCCACATCTGCATTCGAAGGTAAATTTATGCTATTATGTTTTATGATATATATATTTATAGCAATATAATTAAATTTCAGGTTTGGCAAATGTTACTTTTCAATTACTTTGTCGTTACTTTTTATAGTAAACAATTTGATGACGATGTTGCAATTTTTTATGACGGTAACGCTAACTAAACGCTAAGGTTGTACTAAAGTTAGAAAAGCCACTTTGAAAAGTAACTTGTCACTATTGCGCGTTACACTGAAAAAGTTATAAGTATAACGAGTAACGCGTAACGTTATCCGTAATGTTACTTGTTACTAAAAAATAACGCGTTACAAATTAGGAGTTATTTTTTTCAGTAACGAATGATTTTCTCAATCCATTACAAGTAACGATTGACTTTTCTAACTCTGATGTTAGCATTACCATCATAAAAAATTCACAATGTCATTAGCAAATTGTTATTATAATAAGGTAACGATCAATAAAATATATATATATATATATAAAACACATTACTTGCCAACCCTGCTAAATTTTGATTTTAATTAGGAGCCATTGAAAAGGATACCTGTGCAGGAGGCTGATTTAAGTAAACCTTTTAAAGAGAAGATCAAAGTAATATGTAACAATCAAGTAGAACTGAAAAGCAATGAAACATGTAAACCAGAAGAAAAGTTTATTGAAAATTGTGAAGAAATACCTCCTATCCCTACCAACTCAGTGCAGTTTTTAATAAATTGGAAAAAGTATACTTCGTTTGATTTTCGATACAGATATTTAAAGGTAAGTAATAAATTTTTGCATATGAAGAGTATGAATTATATTGAATTTCTTTTTAGCAAATACCATCAGGTAGCCTGCCTAAAATATTTCGAGATTCAATGGAAACTGATATCTTCAGTGGTATTTTAACAACACTCAAGACAGAATTTATGAAACGGAAGGAACCTATATTTTCGTATTTAAAAGATCTCAGTAATATTAAGAGATTTAGAGCATTTATTATGTTCATCAGTAACTCTGAAAAACAAGGTGTGTACAACGATGCACATTTTCTCTTGTATAATGGATGTAAAAATAATATATACTGACTTAAAATATTTTTAGATTTGAAGCTTATGTTCTCGTATTGTAATACGTCTGAAAAGATATCTGAGGAAGAAATTACAGACTTACAGGATAAATATGAAATTTAATAAAATTTGGTTAAATTCTAATGAAAAAGTTACGAATTAAATAAGGTATATATATATATATACTACTTAAGTATTATAACAGACATGGATTTTTTTTGACAAGTGAATAAATTGCTTTTTCTTTAAATTGTGTGCAAACATTTACTCATTATATTTGATCATTTTATGATCAAATAGTTTTAAGAAAAAAATTTGTTATGGAAGATTTCTAAAAATTTATCAACGAAAAAATAAGGGGCATACACCACGAACGCAAGATTAGTTTATAATTGATTACAAAACATATAATCGAATTACAAATATTACATATAGACGTTTCAACCTTAAATTAGACCATCTTCAGTATATAAAAATTTTCTTTACACGCAAGCGTATGACTGATCTAAGTTTATTAATCTCCTAACATGTCTAATTATTTCGCAAGAATGCTCGTTAACTAAGTTGTTTTTCCTTTTTTTTTATATTAATATTAGTCCAAAAAGTTTCGAATAATATCCAAAGAAATTCGTCTTTTGTCACAATTTTTCCAATTGTTCGTAATTCGTTGTTAATTGAATAAAAATTTATTTATATTTTAATATATATACAGGGTGTTTCCAAATTAAATGGCAAAACTTCGGGAGCGTGTAGAGGAGTAAAAAACTAAGAAAAAAAGTCCTATAGACATATGCTCGTTTTTGCTCCGTTTCAGAGAAATCGAAAAAAAATGTTTACATTTCTTGCCATATCTAGCACCGACATATTTGATTACATTTTCCACTTTCTGTTATGAATTTGTCAGTCGCTCTTTGAAAGCCTTTAACAGTAGATGAATTTTGTCTTTTGCAATATGCCGCGTACGTATTCTAATAGTGAATATGCTGATATGGTTTTTGTATACGGTTTCTGCAACGGTAATGCTTTAAAGGCGGTGCGAGAATATGCACGACGATTTCCAAACAGAAGAGTGCCAAACCGAAGAGTGTTTATGTTGACATTTAATAGATTGCGAGAGACTGGATCATTTTCAATTCGACAAGAAAACAACCGATTTCAAGCAGCGTTACGAAGAGATTTGCAGGCA